>NC_081175.1:8751585-8814537 GCF_012432095.1 Onychostoma macrolepis | reverse complement strand
TTGAAGCTCTAACATGACTTTCTCTGCAAAAAGCTCTAACTCATGAAAATTTGTCTCCTGCATTGCAAATTACATGTCATTTCATTAGAAAAAACATCTTTCATGTACTTGAGTTTTACTCTTAAAATTGCATTGAGCAATGTTTTCTCACTGAGAAAGAAGCTTTTCAACATCTGTGGCCTTGGATTCTCTTCATTTGCTTAGTTGCACTAAGACAGCTTTTAGTGTTCTCAGAAGCTCCAAAACAGTGATTCTGAGCATTGAAGCTCTAACATGACTTTCTCTGCAAAAAGCTCTAACTCATGAAAATCTGTCTACTGCATTGCAAATTACATGTCATTTCATTAGAAAAAACATCTTTCATGTACTTGAGCTTAACTATTATAATTGCATTGAGCAACTTTCTCTCACTGAGAAAGAAGCTTTTCAGCATCTGTGGCCTTGGATTCTCTTCATTTGCTTAGTTGCACTAACATAGCTTTTAGTGTTCTCAGAAGCTCCAAAACAGTGATTCTGAGCATTGAAGCTCTAACATAACTTTCTCTGCAAAAAAGCTCTAACTCATGAAAATCTGTCTTCTGCATTGCAAATTACATGTCATTTCATGAGAAGAAACATCTTTCATGTACTTGAGCTTAACTATTATAATTGCATTGAGCAACTTTCTCACTGAGAAAGAAGCTTTTCAACATCTGTGGCCTTGGATTCTCTTCATTTGCTTAGTTGCACTAACACAGCTTTTAGTGCTCTCAGAAGCTCCAAAACAGTGATTCTGAGCATTGAAGCTCTAACATGACTTTCTCTGCAAAAAAGCTCTAACTCATGAAAATCTACCTTCTGCATTGCAAATTACATGTCATTTCATGAGAAAGAAACATCTTTCTTGTACTTGAGTTTTACTCTTAAAATTGCATTGAGCAATGTTTTCTCACTGAGAAAGAAGCTTTTCAGCATCTGTGGCCTTGGATTCTCTTCATTTGCTTAGTTGCACTAACACAGCTTTTAGTGCTCTCAGAAGCTCCAAAACAGTGATTCTGAGCATTGAAGCTCTAACATGACTTTCTCTGCAAAACAAATCTAACTCATGAAAATCTGTCTCCTGCATTGCAAATTACATGTCATTTCATGAGAAAGAAACATCTTTCTTGTACTTGAGTTTTACTCTTAAAATTGCATTGAGCAACGTTCTCTCACTGAGAAAGAAGCTTTTCAGCATCTGTGGCCTTGGATTCTCTTCATTTGCTTAGTTGCACTAACACAGCTTTTAGTGCTCTCAGAAGCTCCAAAACAGTGATTCTGAGCATTGAAGCTCTAACATGACTTTCTCTGCAAAAAAGCTCTAACTCATGAAAATATGTCTCCTGCATTGCAAATTACATGTCATTTCATGAGAAAGAAACATCTTTCTTGTACTTGAGTTTTACTCTTAAAATTGCATTGAGCAACGTTCTCTCACTGAGAAAGAAGCTTTTCAGCATCTGTGGCCTTGGATTCTCTTCATTTGCTTAGTTGCACTAACACAGCTTTTAGTGCTCTCAGAAGCTCAAAACAGTGATTCTGAGCATTGAAGCTCTAACATGACTTTCTCTGCAAAAAGCTCTAACTCATGAAAATCTGCCTCCTGCATTGCAAATTACATGTCATTTCATGAGAAGAAACATCTTTCTTGTACTTGAGTTTTACTCTTAAAATTGCATTGAGCAACGTTCTCTCACTGAGAAAGAAGCTTTTCAGCATCTGTGGCCTTGGATTCTCTTCATTTGCTTAGTTGCACTAACACAGCTTTTAGTGCTCTCAGAAGCTCCAAAACAGTGATTCTGAGCATTGAAGCTCTAACATGACTTTCTCTGCAAAAAAGCTCTAACTCATGAAAATCTGCCTCCTGCATTGCAAATTACATGTCATTTCATGAGAAAGAAACATCTTTCTTGTACTTGAGTTTTACTCTTAAAACTGCATTGAGCATCTTTCTCTCACTGAGAAAGAAGCTTTTCAGCATCCGTGGCCTTGGATTCTCTTCACTTGCTTAGTTGCACTAACACAGCTTTTAGTGCTCTCAGAAGCTCCAAAACAGTGATTCTAGGCATTGTAGCTCTAACATGACTTTCTCTGCAAAAAAGCTCTAACTCATGAAAATCTATCTCCTGCATTGCAAATTACATGTCATTTCATGAGAAAGAAACATCTTTCTTGTAGATTGAGTTTTACTCTTAAAATTGCATTGAGCAACTTTCTCTCACTGAGAAAGAAGCTTTTCAGCATCTGTGGCCTTGGATTCTCTTCATTTGCTTAATTGCACTAAAACAGCTTTTAGTGCTCTCAGAAGCTCCAAAACAGTGATTCTGAGCATTGAAGCTCTAACATGACTTTCTCTGCAAAAAAGCTCTAACTCATGAAAATCTGTCTCCTGCATTGCAAATTACATGTCATTTCATGAGAAAGAAACATCTTTCTTGTACTTGAGTTTTACTCTTAAAATTGCATTGAGCAACGTTTTCTCACTGAGAAAGAAGCTTTTCAGCATCTGTGGCCTTGGATTCTCTTCATTTGCTTAGTTGCACTAACACAGCTTTTAGTGCTCTCAGAAGCTCCAAAACAGAGCACTAAAAGCTGTGTTAGTGCAAGTAAGCAAATGAAGAGAATCCATGGCCACAGATGCTGAAAAGCTTCTTTCTCAGTGAGAAAACGTTTCTCAATGCAATTTTAAGAGTAAAACTCAAGTACAAGAAAGATGTTTCTTTCTCATGAAATGGCATGTAATTTGCAATGCAGGAGACAGATTTTCATGAGTTAGAGCTGTTTTGCAGAGAAAGTCATGTTAGAGCTTCAATGCTCAGAATCACTGTTTTGGAGCTTCTGAGAGCACTAAAAGCTGTGTTAGTGCAACAAAGCAAATGAAGAGAATCCAAGGCCACAGATGCTGAAAAGCTTCTTTCTCAGTGAGAAAACGTTGCTCAAAGCAATTTTAAGAGTAAAACTCAAGTACAAGAAAGATGTTTCTTTCTCATGAAATGACATGTAATTTGCAATGCAGGAGACAGATTTTCATGAGTTAGAGCTTTTTTGCAGAGAAAGTCATGTTAGAGCTTCAATGCTCAGAATCACTGTTTTGGAGCTTCTGAGAGCACTAAAAGCTGTGTTAGTGCAACTAAGTAAATGAAGAGAATCCAAGGCCACAGATGCTGAAAAGCTTCTTTCTCAGTGAGAGAAAGTTGCTCAATGCAGTTTTAAGAGTAAAACTCAGGTACAAGAATGATGTTTCTTTCTCATGAAATGACATGTCTAACTCGACATATTCCTTTTTGAATATCCAAATATTGTCCTTCGCTGTAGAAAGAAGATCTGTCAGTTGATTCGTCATAGACTCCAGAGGATTCACAGTTAAAGGTAGATAATACTCAGGATTGGAAAGTTGTCGAAGTCCTTCCTGAATATATTGCTCTCTCCCCCAAACCACAACAGCGCCTCCTTTATCCGCCGGTTTCACATTGATTTCCTTATTGTCAGATAACCACTTCAATGCTGTAGATTCATTCTTTGTAAGGTTATGATATTTCGGTTTACTCTGATTCACAAATAGACAGTCAAAATCATATGTAACTTTGTTGATATACGTGTTGAGAGTCGAATTAGAACTCCTAGGAAAAAAGTGGACTTGGTTTTAAAAGGAGTAACTCCCGTCGGAGCTGTAGGATTACTCTTTACAGTGTTGTCCATAACACGTTGGTTATTATAATACCATGTTTTGAGGTGCAAGTTCCTGTAAAAACTAAACAAATCCAATTTGTCACGGGTCGGTTGAGGGATGAGGCGAGGACTCAAGTGCAGGAGAAAGTGGGTCTTTTAATAATAAAAAAAGAACAAAAACCACCCCGAAGGGGAAAAACAGGCAGGCAGGCAGAGACCACAGCACATGAAAAACAAACCCACACACGACATGACACATCCAACATTAAACAACGACACAGCACAGGACTGCAGACACCAGGAGACTATATGGGGAGCCAAACGAGGAGGACACAGGTGAAGGAACTGAAACAATAATGAGATAACAAGGAGGGCGGGGTCAGACAATAGACAGGAGAGCACATGGCACAAACAACAAACAATAAGCCATGTGCTGACACACACAGTGACATCTGGTGGCCAACCGGGCACACCAGCAGGGCCGTGACACAACCCCTTTAAGGAGCGGATTCCAGACGCCCACACACTAAAACAGAAACCAAAAATGTCTGGGAGGGGAGGGAGGAGGGCCGGAGGCGGATCAGGGGGAGAGATGGTGGGCCAGGCCCATGTAGCGGCAGAGGGGGACCTGGGCGCTGAGGCAGCGCCGGCGGGAGCTCTGTGAGCGGGCACCGCCGCCTCGAGAGGAACGTGAGAAGCCACCGCCGCTTCGGGAACCTCGTGAGCGGGCACCGCCGCCTCGGAAAGGCCTGAGATGAGCCCGCCCCTCGGAGAAAAGCTCAGCGGACACCACCGCCGGGAGCTCTGTGAGCGGGAACCACCGCCTGAACCTCGTGAGCGGGCACCGCCGCTTCAGGGCGATCGTGAGCGGACAAAGCCGCCTCGGGAACCTTGTGTGCGGACACCGCCGCTTCGGGACGATCGTGAACGGCTACCGCCGCCTCGGGAACCTGTGTGCGGACACCGCCGCCGGGATCCTGTGAGGATCGTGAGCAGCCACCGCCGCCTGGAACCTTGTGTGCGGACACCGCCGCCTCGGGAACCCTGTGCGGACACCGCCGCCTCGGGAACCCTGTGTGCGGACACCGCCGCCTGGAACCTTGTGTGCGGACACCGCCGCCTCGGGAACCCTGTGTGCGGACACCGCCGCCTGGAACCCTGTGTGCGGACACCGCTGCCTCGGGAACCCTGTGTGCGGACACCGCTGCCTCGAACCTTGTGTGCGGACACCGCCTGGAACCCTGTGTGCGGACACCGCCGCCTCGGGAACCCTGTGCGGACACCGCCGCCTGGGATCCTGTGAGGATCGTGAGCAGCCACCGCCGCTGGGATCCTGTGAGGATCGTGAGCAGCCACCGCCTCGAACCTTGTGTGCGGACACCGCCGCCTGAACCTTGTGTGCGGACACCGCCGCCGGGATCCTGTGAGGATCGTGAGCAGCCACCGCCGCTGGGATCCTGTGAGGATCGTGAGCAGCCACCGCCGCCTGAACCTTGTGTGCGGACACCGCCGCTTCGGGAACCTTGTGTGCGGACACCGCCGCTTCGGGACGATCGTGTGCGGACACCGCCGCTTCGGGACGATCGTGAGCGGACACCGCCGCTTCGGGGATCCTGTGAGGATCGTGAGCGGACACCGCCGCTTCGGGACGATCGTGTGCGGACACCGCCGCTTCGGGACGATCGTGTGCGGACACCGCCGCTTCGGGACGATCGTGTGCGGACACCGCCGCTTCGGGGATCCTGTGAGGATCGTGAGCGGACACCGCCGCTTCGGGACGATCGTGAGCGGGCACCGCCGCTTCGGGGATCCTGTGAGGATCGTGTGCGGCCACCGCCGCTTCGGGGCGATCGTGAGCGGGCACCGCCGCTTCAGGAGCTTTGTGAGTGGGCACCGCCGCCTCAAGAGGATTGTGAGCGGACACCGCCGCCTCGGGAGGAACGTGAGCGGGTGCCGCCGCCTTGAGAGCCTTGTGAGCGGACACCGCCGCCTCGGGAGGAACGTGTGCGGACACCGCCGCCTCGGGAGGAACGTGTGCGGACACCGCCGCCTCGGGAGGAACGTGTGTGGGTGCCGCCGCCTCGAGAGCCTTGTGAGCGGGTACCGCAGCCTCGGGAGCGCGAGCCGACCACGCTGCTCGCATTGACATCAGTGGGGGTTCCTGCACGCTTCGTATCAGCCCGGGACGCTCTGGGAGCGGGCTGGAGGTACTGGGTGCGGCAGACGAGGCCTCTGACGCCCCTTTGATTGCCGCTGGGGGCGCTGCAGCTTCGTCGGCCGCCACTGGGGGCGCTGCGGCTTCTGCAGCTTTGTCAGCCACCACTGGAGGCGCTGCAGCTTCGGTGAGCACTGCCTGAGGCCCTACAGCCACCCTAGCTGGGGAACGTGCCAGGAACTCCACAAATTCCCCAAACGTCAGGTGGTCCAGCCCCCTCATCCTCCACCATTTGAGGGGCTCCTCAAGGGCACTATTGAAAAGGTCCTTGAGGGCCGCATCATTGTACCCCAAACCCTCTGCTGCACCACAGAACCTCAGGGCAAAATTCCTCACGTCAGTGTCCTGCTGACGGAGGGAGCTCAGGGCCTGGAACTGGAGGATGCGTTGGTAGAGGGGGCTGCTGACGTTAGAGGCTGGTGGATGGTGTGAGTCCTCATTTTGGCTGTGTCGTTCTGTCACGGGTCGGTTGAGGGATGAGGCGAGGACTCAAGTGCAGGAGAAAGTGGGTCTTTTAATAATAAAAAAAGAACAAAAACCACCCCGAAGGGGAAAAACAGGCAGGCAGGCAGAGACCACAGCACATGAAAAACAAACCCACACACGACATGACACATCCAACATTAAACAACGACACAGCACAGGACTGCAGACACCAGGAGACTATATGGGGAGCCAAACGAGGAGGACACAGGTGAAGGAACTGAAACAATAATGAGATAACAAGGAGGGCGGGGTCAGACAATAGACAGGAGAGCACATGGCACAAACAACAAACAATAAGCCATGTGCTGACACACACAGTGACATCTGGTGGCCAACCGGGGCACACCAGCAGGGCCGTGACACAATTTAGTTTGGATTTCATTAGCAGAGTAGGTTGGGGCAAACGTAAGGCCCTTCGAAAGGACAGAAGTACAATCAAGTGGAAGGTCAATATTAGATATGTTAATCATGGTCTCAGTCTCCCTTGATTCCTGGTTTGGACGCCTTCCTGGGCTATTCGATGATCTTTGCGTACGTCCCCGCCTTGTCCTCTGCGGCTACTTCTGTTTACTTGAGTATCCACCTTGTATGCGGAATCTAAAAAATCTTGTGTATCAGAGGGTGTCAATGTAGAAAGTGAACGTTCATCATCACTGCTGGGTAAATTGACCGAAACTGACCTCACTGTTTGGGTCTGGTACAATGGAGTTCGTCTCTCATTCCAATTGTAAACTTTAGCTTCTTGATAATCTCTGAGCTCGTTTAAACTTGGACAGCTTTTCTTCTTTTATGAAATCAGATGACCTGTTCAAATCATCTTTCAATTTAGTTTCAAAAGGAAGTTTGTTTTATAAAAGTAAAATTGCTTCCCACTTGTTTTTAAAGTCCAAATTATCAGCTCCAAAAGATGGAAACTTCTTAATTCTCAAAATTCTCAAACCTTGCGGAATCATTTCTTGTCTCCAATAATCAGATAGAATGATGATGTGGAGTTGCAGTTTTAAATCTTTCTCTGATAACTTCTTGAATTCAAAAAACAATTTCTTGATGTCTGAATTCATTCCTCTTGTACCTTCATAGTTTAACAGCGTGTCTTGTACGATGATGTTCTTACCCTCCTTATTTGTATAGGAAAAGGATGTAGTCGTCATTGTGCTAAAATTCCAAACACTCTCAGGAGCGGAGCAACTCTCAGCAGGACAACCTCTCTATGCCCTAAACAGCTCAGGAAACAGAAGCAGAGAGTGCTACACGGGTGTCTTTATAAAGCCCCTGGTGCTCATTGGGTATGGTAGAGGTAAAGATCAAATTATGTAGACAAAATTCTTCCAAGGCACTCACGGGGTAAGATGTGCAAAGTGCAACAATGTTCCAATGATTATAATTGGGTGTTTTTTTCTACAACTTATAGCCGTGAAGCAACACAAATTAAGCGTATAATAAATTCCAATTGGAACATTATTGAAAGTGATAGCACCCTTAAGGAAATTTTTCGAGAAAAACCAATGGTCAGTGATAGACATTCACCAACTATATGAAATAAGGCAGCTATCTTCCTGCCCCTGAAAAGATAACGTGGCTTGGTTCTTTAGCAGGAAATTTTAGATGAGGATGGTGTAAACATTGTGATAATATGGTGAAAACTAATAGTTTTACTGATGTGTCCTCTGGGAAAATATATCCAATTAAGTCTTTTATTAATTGTAATTCCTTGTATGTAGTCTATAGGCTAGAGTGTGAGTGTGGATACTTCTATATAGGTCAAACCAAGAGAAAATTGCGTTTAAGAGTGGCTGAACACAAATATGCTATTCGTGTGAAAAATATGGCATATCCCATGGCGAGGCATTATAATGAGGTGGGCCGTGTCACTGAGAGTTCTCTTAAAGTTATTGGAATTTAATCTATCCTTTGTTCAATAAGAGGTGGAAATAGACAGAAACAGCTTCTACAAAGAGAGACTTTTTGGATCCATATGCTCCGGGCGACTAAGTCCCCAGGAGTTAATGAAGAAATTGATTTTTTATCATTTTTGTAATTTGTACTATTGATGATGTGTGGTTTGATATTTGCATTGTTATATGTATAAAAGGTTGTTTTCTTTTGTTTTTTTGTTTTTTTGGACTAAGATACTAGTATTAGCCACACCTACTTATTAACCAGCTGTCTTGGATGATTCAGTAATTAACACTAGTTTAAGAACACCTGTTTAAGCAATTGATGTGTGTCCTGAAGAAGGCTTTGTGCCGAAACGCTTCTTTTAACTATTTGTAATGATTTAAGCCCAGCACATTAAAGGCTTTTTATCTTACTCCGTGAGTGCCTTGGAAATATTTCATCTACATAATAATATCAAAATAACTGTTCTTATTTAAAAATACAATAAAATCATAATTATGTAAAATGTAAAAGTAATACTTAATTATACATTATAATAAAGTGCAGTCCCACTTTATATTAGGTGGCCTTAACTACTATGTACTTACATTTAAATGAATCATTTGGTACAATGCACTTATTGTGTACATACATGTTCTTACATTGTATTTATATTGTTAATAAACCTTTATGTAATTACATCTGTAATTAATTTCTGTAATTACATTTATAATTACACTGTTGGCCCATCCCTTACAGCTAAACCCACCCTTAAACCTACCCATACTACTTAACCTGTCCCTAACCTTACCCATATCCCACCTTAATAGCAGCAAAAGTGTTTTGAAATACAATATGAATACAATAAGTACATTGTACTTATTTTTTTATGTAAGTACATAGTAGTTAAGGCCACCTAATATAAAGTGTGACCTAAAGTGCATTTTTAAAAAGCACACTTAAATATGTTAAGACATATTGTCATTAAAGTGTACTCTTTTAAAGTTCACTTAATTGGCCTTTAATTTAAATTATATTATCTGCAAGTGCACTTTTTAAAAAATATACTTTTAAGTTTTGAAGTACACAAAATGTACATTTTTAATACAATTAAGCACACTTCTTTTTCACAAGGGACATTAAGGGACAAATCAAATATAAAATAGCATATTAAAGTTAAAGTTGCAGACTTTTTGTGTATGTGTGTGCTGTACAGGTCTGGTATAAAGAATGTTTTTGCTCAGGTGGCCTAAATTTTTCCCCAATAGCAAAATGTTTTGCTCAGCAAGAAAACAAAAATTAGAGGGAACATTGATCAAGGGTCTGTCCATATAAACATCCCTTGTACACTTCACAAAGTGGAACACTCTTCATAATGGCAGCAGGGATTCCCCCAAGGGCAAGGGAAGTGTGAACCTCCTTGTTTTCATTCCTTGCGTCTTCGCTTCACCCCTCTTAGGATGCGAGGAAAGAAAATCAAAACTGAGAAATCAAAGAAAAGCTTATTTGTAAATTACAATATTCTTGATCACTCAAGCATCACTTCAAAGTGTCATGTTGTTAAAGTTTGGTTACAAAAGACATTCATAATAAATTTTAGTAAAGCCAGATGTTGAAATATATATCATCATGATGCCTTTTTACTTTTAATTTTCATTGTATATTGCTCTGAATTTAATTAAAAATGAATTCTGAATGTAACATCAAATTCAGTCTTTGCTTGTAAAATGTAGCAGCATTTTCATTTGCAACAGCAGAGTGCTCTGAAGTGTAAGGAAGCTGTGCTCCGATTGGCTGTTGATGAACTGTGATGTCATCACTGGCTGCTACAAGAGTCCAACTGATAGCACATTTAGTCAATGTGCTTAGCTGAGAGTGCTGTGAGCATGTAAAAGAAACACTGTTCAGACAAAATGACCGGATGATTAAGAGGTGAAACAATGTGAGAACACTGTGTGAGACCAGAACACTTTCTAAGAGAAACACAATTCAAAAGGATTTTTATCTTTTTTTCTTTTTGGATATCTTATGGGAGTCCATAAAGAGTGGAATTAAGTTGGAGGACTCTAAAACACTTTCCTGGTTTTAGTAAGTAGATTGACTATACAATTTGCTTCTTTTTATGTTTTTTTTTGTTTGTTTTATCATCATGATAATAAATAACGTCCATGATAATAATCATGACAATTCTCATACTTTTCTTTCTGATTGACATTGTATGTACTTTCTGTTCACTTGTGCATATAAAGAATATTTCTTTTAAGGCTAATATTGCTCTCACCAAAAGTTATGATGATTTTCCTTTCTCAGGACAAAGCTCATGGAGGGACAGCATACACTGAGCATGGAGAACACCTCCCTGCACATGAACCTTTCAGCAAGGCTAAACAATTCCTTGCCTGGCTTGGAGTACAGCAAAGGAGAGGTGGTATTAATTAGCATCTTAATGGTGATTCTGATTGTAGGCATTGTCTTCGGCAATGTGCTGGTCATCAGTGCTATTGTAAAATTCCAGCGTTTGCAGACGGTCACCAACTACTTCATCAGCTCCTTGGCCTGCGCAGATCTGGTCATGGGCCTTATGGTAGTGCCATTTGGCGCATGCTACATTCTCCTCAACAAGTGGCACTTCGGAAAATTCTTCTGCGAGTTTTGGACGGCTACGGATGTATTGTGTGTGACCGCTAGCATTGAGACGTTGTGCGTGATTGCCCTGGACCGGTACGTGGCAATTATGTGGCCTTTGCGCTATCAGTCAATGCTTACGAAGCAGAAGGCCTGTGGGGTGCTCCTAGGGGTGTGGGCAGTGGCCGCCCTCATCTCTTTCTTGCCCATCCACATGGAGTGGTGGGTGTCAGATGAACCTGAAGCACTGAGCTGCTTGGAGAACCCGACCTGCTGTGACTTCAACACTAATGCCGCCTATGCTGTGACCTCCTCCATTATCTCCTTCTACATCCCGCTGGTCATCATGGCATTTGTGTACAGCCGGGTCTTCCAGGAGGCCCGTAGACAGCTTCAGAAAATCGACCACATCGAAGGGCACATACGAACACAGAGCTTCAGCACCCAGGAGGGAAATGAGGTAAAGAACCGGAAGACCAAGTTCTGCATGAAGGACCACAAAGCTCTGAAGACCTTAGGAATCATCATGGGAACCTTCACCCTCTGCTGGCTCCCGTTTTTTGTGCTTAACGTGGTGGCAGCAATCTGGAAGATGGACAACATCATGTTGCCATTCAGGATCTTGAACTGGATCGGATACGCCAATTCCGCCTTCAACCCCTTGATCTACTGCAGGAGTCCTGAGTTTAGATGCGCCTTTCAGGAGGTCCTGTGCTGGAGAACTTCTCAGTTACCTTCCACAAAGAATAACAAGGGATATACCTACAGCAGCCACATCTGGACACAAGTCAACATGAAGACCACCAGACAACGAGAGCCCTCAGCAGCTTGTGAAACGGAAATGAGTGCTGACTGTTTAACTGCAGGTACCAAAAACATTGTAATAAAGCTGTGACATCCAACTTTTAAACGTTTGAAACCTTAATGTTCATAGTCCCTGTACGTAATTTTAAAACACTAGAGACCTTTCTGTTTGAGGCCACTTTTGTCTGTGACAAAACATGGTTTTTAGGTTTTGTAGTACTTGACCCAAGAAGATTTAACTATAAACACAATATTTAATAGGTTCTGTTGACATATGCTTATACTTTTATTGACTGAGTCAGAACTAATGAAACTGAAGTAGCTTCTGTTTCTGGACAAAGAAGAAAATGTGTGCAAGAAATCTAGGACAGAGTTTCACAGTCTACCTCTGAATCACTACCTCGGGACAGTTTTCATGTCTCAGTTTTCATGTTCCAGTTTTCAAGCTAAAACCTGCGTGGATAGTTAATTCATAATTTATAAAAAATTCCTCAACTTAAAAACAGAGAGTCTGGATTTGTAAAATATGAAAAATTAGTAAAATATGCATTACATATCTTAAAGAGAATCAGAGGGTTGTCTTGTACTAGACAGACTTGTTACATTCCATTAAGAGCTTTGGCTCAGTGAAAGCCAGGGTCTTCAGTATCTCTGAGCACTCCTCCAGAGAGAGGAAATATAACCTTCTGATGCGGGACAACAGGTGCACATTGCTGTCTGTGCTATAACCAGCTGTTCTTGTTGAAACTAAAAAAGTGAGAGAGCCATGTAGTTCTCTCCAAGCCCTGCACTTCAACCTTCCCCTGCTAACATTTCCACTGGAAAACTGTTTTAAGGTTACAGCTGAAATTTTATCTATAAAGGTTCATATTATAAGGTGTGCCACAGGCTGGGTGGCACAATAATAATGGTTTATTTAACATGTCACTATTTGCAAGGAAGGTGCCAAGTTATTCTCATTGTTTAATACTATTTAAATGCTGAGTTTGTAAATCTTAACAAAATAATAACAAAATACCTGTTTCTTAATTTCAGGAATATAGCTTCTAGCATCAAATTCATAGGGGTAGGTTTCCATTACTGTTGTGTTGGTACTGTTTAAAGAAATATTGAACAGTCCATTGAGCAAAAATTGTAAATTCACCTGATACTGAACTGACAGGTGCTTATTTTTATCTTTTTTGTTTTATATAATAGCCAGGGCAATGTACTTGATTATGACACATACATGACTGGAAAATCTGTCATTACAAAAAACCTGACAAATGTATGCTTACATGCTGGCCCACAGCTGATGTCACTGACATGTTCACTCACATACACAGCCCCATTCGTGTGTATGTGTACATACACATACACATGTGTATGTGTATGTACACATACACACGAATGGGGCTGTGTATGTGAGTGTGTATGTGTGTACATGTTTACTAATACAGTATATGTCATGGGCATTGAAGAAAGACATATTAGACAGCTTATTTGGCTGTACATACCTTAGTCAGGATAGTGCCATATTTAATTTTTGACAGGAATAAAAACGAGCCTTTGAGAATTGTAAATTACACTTACACTTTAAGTGTTACTTAGCAACTAATGCTATTTTTACAGCTTATAAAAGATTTTTTTAAATAAACTTTGGCTACAATTTGTTTTTTGTCCTTCTTACAATGTAATTATACAATTAGGAACTGAGTAATATTACTGTACTATATTAATATAGGGTTGCAGTTAGAATCAGGATTTGGTTTAGAGTTAGTTGCATGTAATTATGCATAAGTTATTATTATAGTAAATACAGTCTACATACTGTAGTAAAGAGTAACCAAAACGTTTAGTAGACAAAAACTTGATTGAAAGTTGTGAGTTTTGAATATTATGATCCATATGATCTAGAACCTTTTCTATAGTACAGACTATTGTGCTATTGTAAAGATTTACAGCATCATTTTCATCTACATAAAATTCGATATGGTGTCTACACTGTTAGATAAATAAAAACATTTTTGATGTTATATACACAGATGTTTGAAATACTCAGAAAATATGTGTGTGTGTGTGTGTGTGTGTGTGCGTGTGCGTGTGTGTGTGTGTACCTGGTATTCCCTACATTATGGGAACCAAATGTCCCCACAAGTATAGTAATATCAGTCAATTTTGATCAGTGTTTTGTTTTTTTTCGGGGGGGGAGGGGGCTTTATGAAAATCTAAAATAGCAGTTTGTGTGTAAGGGGTAGGTTTATGGTAAGGGGTTAGAAAATACACTGTGTAGAAAATATGTCCTCATAAAACATGGAGCCTAGTATGTGTGTGTGTGTGTGTGTGTGTGTGTGTGTGTGTGTGTGTGTGTGTGTGTGTGTATTCCCTACATTACTATTCCCTACTGGTATTCCCTACATTATGGGGACCAAATGTCCCCACAAGTATAGTAATATCAGTCAATTTTGATCAGTGTTTTGTTTTCCCTATGAGGATTAGAAAGCATACAGAATAAAGCTTTATGAAAATCTAAAATAGCAGTTTGTGTGTAAGGGGTAGGTTTATGGTAAGGGGTTAGAAAAAACACTGTGTAGAAAAAAATTCCTCATAAAACATGGAGCCTAGTATGTGTGTGTGTGAGTGTGTGTAAAGTCAGGTCAAGTCACCTTTATTTATATAGCGCTTTTAACAATACAGATTGTGTCAAAGCAACTTTCCAATATCAATCATGACGACGATATCGCTGGCAAAAAAACTTGATTGAAAGTTGAGAGTTTTGAATATTATGATCCATACGATCGAGAGCCTTTTCTATAGTACAGACTATTGTGCTATTGTAAAGATTTACAGCCTCATTTTCATGTTCACATGTTTCATGTTCACAACTCCTCATTTGTTTTTTTTTTTTGTTTTTTTTGGGTCCCTATGAGGAAACAAGATTAGAAAGCATACAGAATAAAGTTTTATGAAAATCTAAAATAGCAGTTTGTGTGTAAGGGGTAGGTTTATGGTAAGGGGTTAGAAAAAACACTGTGTAGAAAAAAATTCCTCATAAAACATGGAACCTAGTGTGTGTGTGTGTGTGTGTGTGTGTAAAGTCAAGTCAAGTCACCTTTATTTATATAGCGCTTTTAACAATACAGATTGTGTCAAAGCAACTTTCCAATATCAATCATTACGACGATATCGCTGGAAATTAAGTGTCCCCAACTAAGCAAGCCAGAGGCGACAGCAGCAAGGAACCAAAACTCCATCGGTGACAGAATGGGAAAACCAGGCTCAGTCGGGGGCCAGTTCTCCTTTGGTCAGATGCACCAGCAGTTAAATTCCAACTGCAGCAAAGTCAGAAAGTCTGACTCATTTGGTTCCCGAGGTCTTGTCCCAATGGCTGTCTAGGTGACGAGGTCCTCACTGTCTCGAATTTACAGAGCAGCCATTACATGTGGGGGTTTTAGGTCAGATAAGTAACACCTCTGTTTCTTTAGAATTTAGCAGTAAGAAATTACTCGTCATCCAGTTTTTTATATCGACTATGCATTCCGTTAGTTTCTCAATTTGGTGTGTTTCGCCGGGTTGCGAAAAAATATAGATCTGAGTATCATCAGCAGAACAGTGAAAGCTAACACTGTGTTTCCTGATGATATTTCCTAAGGGTAACATGTAAAGCGTGAAAAGTAACGGCCCTAGTACTGAGCCTTGAGGTACTCCATACTGCACTTGTGATCAATATGATACCTCTTCATTCACTGCTACAAATTGATGGTGGTCAGATAAGTACGATTTGAACCATGCTAATGCACGTCCACTAATGCCAACAAAATGTTCAAGTCTATTCAAAAGAATGTTGTGGTCGATAGTGTTGAACGTAGTACTAATAGAAAGATACAACCACGATCAGATGATAAGAGCAGGTCATTTGTAACTTTAATGAGAGCAGTCTCAGTACTATGAAACGGTCTAAATCCTGAGTGGAAATCCTCACAGATAAAATTTTTCTCTAAGAAGGAATATAATTGTGAGGATACTACCTTTTCTAGTATCTTTGACAGAAAAGGGAGATTTGAGATCGGTCTGTAGTTAACTAGATCTTTGGGTTTGTTACAGGGCGAATGAGACGTGAGACGTGCAGATCCATTTGCAAGCTTTATTCCAAGTCGTGGTCAAAAACACAAGCAGGGTCAAAACATCAGCAAACAGGTATAATACAGGCAAGACAAAGAGTAATCCTAGGGCAAGCGTGGGTCTTAGATCGGCGAACATTATCTAGCGGGCTAGAGAAGAAGGGTAGTCCAATAACATGAGCAATAGTCCAAGCGAGGTACAAATGGAGAGTACAAACGAGGTAAATCCAAGATACACAGGCGAGAATACAAGACTAGACTATCAGCTGTGTAATCAGTGCAATCAGCTGTGTGTGTGTCATCAGTGCAATGGATGATGGGAACTGTAGTCCGGGGGTTGAAGTGCAACAGTAGTGTAGTGCAAGAGTCCATGTGGTGAGTGGGTGACCTCTGGTGGTGAGTGAATGGAAGTTCATAGACCGGATTCGTGACATAGCCCCCTCCCAGAGCGGTTTCCAGACGCACCTCTCACAATACAATCCAGGAGGGCAGAGACCCACCAGGGCGGAGCAGACGGAACAGGAGCCCACCAGGGCGGAGTGGACAGGACTAGAACCCACCAGGACAGAGCAGAAGACCACCAGGCCGGAGCAGACGAAGCAGAAGACCAACACGCCGGAGCAGACGACCACCAGAGCAGAACAGAAGACCACCAGACTGGAGCAGACTGATCATGAAAGCATGGCAGAGACCGAGATCTAGGGAGAGCAGAGACAGACAACACAGGCAGTGCATTCACGGTCACAGGGACCGAGGCAGTGAACACAAAAAATCAATAGGTTCACTGACTGAAACTGGACAGAACGACAGTTCATAAACAGGGTTACTGACTGACACGGGACAGGCTGACAGTTCAAAATCGGGTTCATTGACTGAAACTGGACATGATGACAGTTCATAAATAGTCTCTATGGCAGTGGCAGAGTTAACATGAAAGACATGGGATGCATTGACAGTCTCTGGGCTCATGACAGGCGGGTTTAAGGGTTCTAAGGCCGGTTTCTGGGTTGTGACAGACAGGGCAACAAACTTGGTATTGGCCTCCTTGAGAGTGGTTGGACAGACAGACAGTTCAATATTAGACTCAGGGACTGGAATCGTTAGCCAGTTAGCTTGTCACACGCGGTTCCATTCGCGTTTCTATTATTGTTTCACCTATTATTGTTTTCTTTTTTCACGCTCTGTTTCATTTCTCTCTCGCTCCGTTTTTCACAAGTTCATCAAACAACAGTGGTAAGTGAATCATTCATCAATCACGGTGAGTAATGGCTTCTTCTCCTGCTATTGTTGTTTGCACCGTTTGCCACATGTATAGTTTATCTCTTTCTTTATCTCTTTTTATGCAGGGAAATAGCATTCATAAAATAGCTGACAGAGAAGATTTTAGAACTAGAGACACGCATCCAAACTTTAGTTGAGGATAGTAAGAATGTGAAGGCTGTAGACACCGCTTTGGATGCGACTAGCTCAGGGAGTCCTGTACATTGTTCGGTTCTGGTTTCAGCGCCTTGGCAGCAGGGCAACTGGGTGACTGTGAGGCGGCATAGTCGTGGGTCTACGCTCTCACCGCTCTTCTGTTCCGATCAAAACATCAAACAGGTTCTCCCCACTCAGTGACGCACCCACTGAGAAACCTGATGAAAGTGCTCTAGTTATTGGCGATTCTATTGAACGGAACGTGAAAATAGAGACACCAGCCACCATATATATATATATATATATATATATATATATATATATACAGGTGCTGGTCATATAATTAGAATATCATCAAAGAGTTGATTTATTTCACTAATTCCATTCAAAAAGTGAAACTTGTATATTATATTCATTCATTACACACAGACTGATATATTTCAAATGTTTATTTCTTTTAATTTTCATGATTAGAGCTTACAGCTCATGAAAGTCAAAAATCAGTATCTCAAAATATTAGAAAATTACTTAAGACCAATACAAAGAAAGGATTTTTAGAAATCTTGGCCAACTGAAAAGTATGAAAATGAAAAGTATGAGCATGTACAGCACTCAATACTTAGTTGGGGCTCCTTTTGCCTGAATTACTGCAGCAATGCGGCGTGGCATGGAGTCGATCAGTCTGTGGCACTGCTCAGGTGTTATGAGAGCCCAGGTTGCTCTGATAGTGACCTTCAGCTCATCTGCATTGTTGGGTCTGGTGTCTCTCATCTTCCTCTTGACAATACCCCATAGATTCTCTATGGGGTTCAGGTCAGGCGTGTTTGCTGGCCAATCAAGCACAGTAACACTATGGTCATTGAACCAGCTTTTGGTACCTTTGGCAGTGTGGGCAGGTGCCAAGTCCTGCTGGAAAATGAAATCAGCATCTCCATAAAGCTTGTCAACAGAAGGAAGCATGAAGTGCTCTAAAATTTCTTGGTAGATGGCTGTGTTGACTGTGGACATCAGAAAACACAGTGGACCAACACCAGCAGATGACATGGCAGCCCAAATCATCACTGACTGTGGAAACTTCACACTGGACTTCAAGCAACATGGATTCTGTGCCTCTCCACTCTTCCTTCAGACTCTGGGACCTTGATTTCCAAATGAAATGTAAAATTTACTTTCATCTGAAAAGAGGACTTTGGACCACTGAGCAACAGTCAAGATCTTTTTCTCCACATCCCAGTTAAGATGCTTCTGACGTTGTCTCTGCTGCAGAAGTGGCTTGGTAGCCCTTTTCCTGAAGACGTCTGAGCGTGGTGACTCTTGATGCACTGACTCCAGCTTCAGTTCTCTCCTTGTGAAGCTCTCCCAAGTGTTTGAATCGGCTTTGCTTGACTGTATTCTCAAGCTTGCGGTCATCCCTGTTGCTTGTGCACCTTTTCCTACCCAAATTCTTCCTTCCAGTCAACTTTGCATTTAATATGCTTTGATACAGCACTCTGTAAACAGCCACACCTTTCAGTAATGAGCTTCTCTGACTTACCCTCTTTGTGGAGGGTGTCAATGTTCGTCTTCTGGATCATTGCCAAGTCAGCAGTCTTTCCCATTATTGTGGTTTCAAAGAACAATACCCAGAATTTATATTGTAGGGATGGTCATTTATTCAAACTTAAATGTAAATATTCTATTTTGAGATACTGATTTTTGACTTTCATGAGCTGTAAGCTCTAATCATGAAAATTAAAAGAAATAAACATTTGAAATATATCAGTCTGTGTGTAATGAATGAATATAATATACAAGTTTCACTTTTTGAATGGAATTAGTGAAATAAATCAACTTTTTGATGATATTCTAATTATATGACCAGCACCTGTATACATATACAGGTGCATCTCAATAAATTAGAATGTCGTGGAAAAGTTAATTTATTTCAGTAATTCAACTCAAATTGTGAAACTCATGTGTTAAATAAATTCAGTGCACACAGACTGAAGTAGTTTAAGTCTTTGGTTCTTTTAATTTTGATGATTTTGGCTCACATTTAATAAAAACCCACCAATTCACTATCTCAATAAAAAAAAAAAACATTTTTAGTGAATTGTTGGCCTTCTGGAAAGTATGTTCATTTACTGTATATTGTGACGAGCGTCCCGAGGTATCATCAGCGTTTCCCTGGAGACGGACTCGAAACACCTGCACCTGCTCATCAAGTCGCGACCGGCCACACCTGCACCTCGTCAGCCCGCGGCCAGATAAGCCGCGTGAGGCTGTCTGAGGGAGAGACTCTTCTCAGGCTATGGACTAATGTGTGTTGTCTCTTCCCTTTCTCCCAGAGGCCAGCGAGTGACTGAGTACCGCTCTGACGAGAGCCGCACGCCGACTTCACCGCACCCAGAGAAAGCACGACTAAGAGCACCACTACACGCCAGCCTGCCACCTTTCACTTTGCACCATTGCTTGTTTACAATAAATCCACCCTCCGGGGTATTTATTTTGAGCTCTCCTTGTCGCGTGATTCTTCCACCCCGTCACAGTGGTGGAGAATGCGGGCATGAACGGAAGTTTCACCGACAAGTGATCTACACGTCTCAACCCCACTTTTTTTTTCTCTGCACTTTCAGATCGGCGAGTACTCCTCCCCTAAGGATGGAAGAGCTACTCCAACAGCTAACCGAAGTCAGCCTGCGCCAACAGCAAATTGTGGAACATCTGGCGGCTCGACAAGGCCAGGCTGACCAGGAAATCGCCACTCTTCGCACGGCCGCCCGCCAGCGCGTTCCGTTACCGGACCCCCGCGTTCAAGCCGCCCAAATATTACCCAAAATGACGGCCCATGACGATGTGGAGGCATTCCTACAAATGTTTGAAAATACCGCCACGATGGAGGGATGGGATCCAGAGGAATGGACCCGCGCGCTGGCCCCTTTGTTAACTGGTGAGCCCCAGAGGACTTTTTTCAGTCTCCCCACGACCGTGACCGAAGATTACGAGGCCGTGAAAAGAGAGATCCTGGCCCGGGTGGGGCTGTCTCCAGTGTGCGCGGCCCAAGCGTTTCATGATCTACCAACCACGGCGCCCCGCGAGGTTACAAGCGGCCGAGCTCACCCGGTTGGCCCAACACTGGCTGTTGGTCAGGGCGCCCACCGCTGCCCAGGTAACGGAACGCGTCATCATCGATCGCCTCCTCCGAGCCCTTCCACGTCCCCTCCGCCAGGCTGTCGGCATGAGGAACCCCAACACGACGTCCGAACTCGTCGAGGCGATCGAGCTGGCCGAGGCGGCCCATCGACGCGAAGCAGGGGAGAGAGTACCGCCTTTTCCCCGGAGGGTGGCTCCGGAGCAACGCCCGCCAGAGGGTACCTCCCGACCAGTAGAAGGGACGGAAATACAGGACGAGTCCATGCCAACGGCACCATCGTCGCCAAAGAACCGGACTTAGTGGGCAGGCAGTGTTCTACACCGAGAACTCCCGCGAGGAGCTCCGTCGGCCACGGTCAGGATCAACGGCCGGCCATACCAGGCCATCCTCGACTCTGGGAGCGCGGTCAGTCTCGTCCAAACCAAAATCTTGCCCCCGCCTCATGGAGCTAAGACCGTCCTACCCCTTACTTGCGTCCATGGAGATACACGGGAGGTGCCCGTCCGACGTGTCACCATCACCGCGGCCTCAGGCGCCTGGCCGCTGGAGGTCGGCCTAGTGAAGGACCTGCCCGTCGCGGTGCTGCTCGGACGAGACTGCCCGGGATTTGAGGCCCTGCTCGGCGCCACGACACAGCCTGCCTACCATAGTGGGGGTCGCCGTGGACGGCGCCGATCCAGGAAGCCCGGCAGCCGTCCCGTTCTCTTGGCCTCCGACAGAGGGAGAGATGGTCCCCCTCCCAAAGTTCTAACCTGCAGTGTTGACAGTCCTGCATCTGGCACACGGCCATCCCACGGCTGGACACCTCAGGGCAGGAAACACCATCAGTCGGATTAAGGATCGATTTCATTGGCCTGGCCTGGAGGCTGAAGTACGCCGGTTCTGCCAAGCCTGCCCGGAGTGCCAGAGGACCTCACCAAACCACCCTCCCCCCTCACCGCTCATACCGCTGCCCATTATCGAGGTACCCTTCGAGCGGATCGGGATGGATCTGGTAGGCCCGTTGCCCAAATCGGCCCGGGGGCATGAACACATCCTCGTCGTGGTAGACTACGCCACCCGGTACCCTGAAGCCATCCCACTCCGGAAAGCCACAGCCAAAGCCATCGCCCACGAGCTTTTCCTGCTCTTCAGCCGGGTTGGCATCCCGACGGAGATCCTGACCGATCAGGGAACACCGTTCATGTCCCGGCTAATGGCTGACCTGTGCCGCCTGCTCCGGGTAAAGCAACTGAGGACCACCGTGTACCACCCCCAAACAGACGGCCTAGTCGAACGCTTTAACCAGACCCTCAAGCAAATGCTCAGGCGGGTGGCAGCCGAAGACAAGAGGGACTGGGACCAGATGCTGCCATACATCTTGTTCGGTATACGGGAGGTCCCCCAGGCTTCCACCGGCTTTACACCGTTCGAGCTCCTTTTCGGAAGGCAACCTCGTGGGCTGCTCGACGTTGCAAAGGAGGCATGGGAGCAACAACAACCCTCCCCACACCGGTCCCTGGTCAAGCACGTCCACGAGATGAGGCACCGGATCGACCGCGTCATGCCATTAGTCCGGGAACACCTGGCCAAAGCCCAACAGGCCCAAGCACGGCATTATAACCGCGCAGCTCAGCCCCGGGAGTTCCAGACGGGCGACCAGGTCATGGTGTTGGTCCCCACCTCCGCTTGCAAGTTTCTGGCCACCTGGCGAGGACCGTACACCGTGGTAGAGAAAATCGGGCCGGTGACTTATAAGGTGCGGCAACCGGGGAGGCGGAGCCCCCATCAACTATACCACATTAACCTGTTGAAGAAGTGGGTGGGGACCCGAGAACAAGCCGCCGCACTAGCTGCCATGAAGCCCGTCGTCGTGGACGTTAACCCGGACCTGTCGACGACCCAGAAGGCTGAGCTGCAGCACCTGATCGGTCAGTTCTCGGATGTGTTCTCCTCTGTCCCCGGGAAAACCCAAGTCGTGCAACACGACATACGGACACCACCGGGAGTAGTCGTGAAGCAACGGCCCTATCGGATCCCAGAGGCTCGTCGGCAGGCTATTGAGGAGGAAATTCAAGAAATGCTGAAGTTGGGGGTGATTGAACCATCGCGCAGCCCGTGGTCCAGCCCCATCGTCCTGGTCCCAAAGCCGGATGGCACCCTCCGCTTCTGCAACGACTTCCGGCGCCTCAACGAAGTCTCGGAATTCGACGGCTACCCAATGCCCCGGGTGGATGAGTTATTAGATCGCCTGGGAAGGGCCCGGTACATTTCCACCCTGGACCTGACCAAGGGGTACTGGCAGGTCCCCCTCTCCGAAGATGCCAAACCAAAGACAGCCTTTTCAACCCCCTCCGGCCACTGGCAGTGCCGGACCCTTCCCTTCGGCCTTCACGGGGCTCCAGCTACCTTCCAGCAGCTGATGGACGTCATCCTCCGGCCTCACCAGCAGTACGCCGCTGCATACCTGGATGATGTCGTCATCCACTCTGAGCATTGGGAGGACCATCTGGACCGTCTGCGGAGGGTGCTCACGGAGCTGCGCAAAGCTGGACTTACCGCCAACCCCAGGAAATGCCACCTAGCGCTCGCAGAGGTCAAATATCTGGGATTCCGGGTCGGTCGGGGCCTTATCAAGCCCCAGGAGAAGAAAGTGGAGGCGGTACGGAATGCTCCGCAGCCCAGGACAAAGACCCAAGTGCGAGCGTTCCTGGGGTTGGCCGGATACTACCGCTGCTTCATCCCCAACTTCTCCTCCATAGCTGCCCCCTTGACAGACCTGACCAGAAAGGGGCAG
Organism: Onychostoma macrolepis; assembly: GCF_012432095.1. NCBI lineage: Eukaryota > Metazoa > Chordata > Actinopteri > Cypriniformes > Cyprinidae > Onychostoma > Onychostoma macrolepis. Next base: position 8,791,417 of record NC_081175.1, on the reverse strand, counting down.
CCCGAAAGCGTTCACTGGACTCCTGCAACTGAAGCGGCCTTCCAACACATCAAGCTGGCCCTCACGGAAGAACCAGTGCTGAGAGCCCCCGACTTCGGCTGTCCCTTTCTGCTGCAGACGGACGCATCCGAGGCAGGGTTGGGAGCCGTCCTGTCCCAGGTACAGGACGGTGAGGAACACCCTGTCTTATACATCAGCAGGAAGCTGACGAAGGCCGAGAAGAACTACGCGACAGTCGAGAAAGAGGCTCTAGCCATCAAATGAACAGTCCTGGAGCTGAGGTACTACCTGCTAGGCCGAAGGTTCACCCTGTTGACGGACCACGCACCCCTCCAGTGGATGGCCAGAGCCAAGGATACCAACGCCAGGGTGACGCGGTGGTTCCTCGCGCTCCAGGACCGGGCTGGAGCCTCCAACTCTAACACCGATGGACTTTCTCGGCTGTGGTCAGCCTATGCAGGTCTTGTCAAGGGTCACTCCCCACCCACCCCCAGTTTCCCCCTTATTGCTGCCTTTTGTTTCCACCAGGACCAGGACAACGCTTGGGGGGGGGGGGTGACGAGCGTCCCGAGGTATCATCAGCGTTGCCCTGGAGACGGATTCGAAACACCTGCACCTGCTCATCAAGTCGCGACCGGCCACACCTGCACTGCACCTTTCTCCCAGAGGCCAGCGAGTGACCGAGTACCGCTCTGACGAGAGCCGCACGCCGACTTCACCGCACCCAGAGAAAGCACGACTAAGAGCACCACTACACGCCAGTCTGCCACCTTTCACTTTGCACCATTGCTTGTTTACAATAAATCCACCCTCCGGGGTATTTATTTTGAGCTCTCCTTGTCGCGTGATTCTTCCACCCCGTCACAATATGTACTCAATACTTGGTAGGGGCTCCTTTTGCTTTAATCACTGCCTCAATTCGGCGTGGCATGGAGGTGATCAGTTTGTGGCACTGCTGAGGTGGTATGGAAGCCCAGGTTTCTATGACAGTGGCCTTAAGCTCATCTGCATTTTGTAGTCTCTTGTTTCCTCTTGACAATACCCCATAGATTCTCTATAGGGTTCAGGTCTGGTGAGTTTGCTGGCCATTCAAGCACATCAACACTATGGTCATTTAACCAACTTTTGGTGCTTTTGGCAGTGTGGGCAGGTGCCAAATCCTGCTGGAAAATGAAATCAGCATCTGAATTCTGGTCAGCAGAAGGAAGCATGAAGTGCTCCAAAATTTCTTGGTAAACGGGTGCAGTGACTTTGGTTTTCAAAAACACAATGGACCAACACCAGCAGATGACATTGCACCCCAAATCATCACAGACTGTGAAAACTTAACACTGGACTTCAAGCAACTTGGGCTATGAGCTTCTCCACTCTTCCTCCAGACTCTAGAACCTTGGTTTCCGAATGAAATACAAAACTTGCTCTCATCTGAAAAGAGGACTTTGGACCACTGGGAAACAGTCCAGTCCTTCTTCTCCTTAGCCCAGGAAAGACGCATCTGCCGTTGTCTGTGGTTCAGGAGTGGCTTAACAAGAGGAATACGACAACTGTAGCCAAATTCCTTGACAAGTCTGTGTGTGGTGGCTCTTGATGCCTTGACCCCAGCCTCAGTCCATTCCTTGTGAAGTTCACCCAAATTCTTGAATCGATTTTGCTTGAAAATCCTCATAAGGCTGCGGTTCTCTCGGTTGGTTGTGCATCTTTTTCTTCCACACTTTTTCCTTCCACTCTTGGACCGTTAAAATGCTTGGATACAGCACTCTGTGAACAGCCAGCTTCTTTGGCAATGAATGTTTGTGGCTTACCCTCCTTGTGAAGGGTGTCAATGATTGTCTTCTAGACAACTGTCAGATCAGCAGTCTTCCCCATGATTGTGTAGCCTAGTGAACCAAACTGAGAGACCATTTTGAAGGCTCAGGAAACCTTTGCAGGTGTTTTGAGTTGATTAGCTGATTGGCATGTCACCACATTCTAATTTGTTGAAATTGGTGGCTTTTTTGTTAAATGTGAGCCAAAATCATCACAATTAAAAGAACCAAAGACTTAAACTACTTCAGTCTGTGTGCATTGAATTTATTTAATACACAAGTTTCACAATTTGAGTTGAATTACTGAAATAAATGAACTTTTCCACGACATTCTAATTTATTAAGATGCACCTGTATATATATATACCATATATATATAGTATATATATACATATATACACCATATTATAGTCCAATGTTTACCGGGAGCCAGAGCGCCTGACATCTTGGCAAATTTAAAAGTGCTGGCTAATGCTAAGCGTAAATTCAGTAAGATTGTTATTCACGTCGGTGCTAATGATGTTCGACTTCGCCAGTCGTAGATCACTAAAAATAATGTTAAAGGGGTCATATAATGGTACATGCACTTTTACAAGTTGATTGTACTGAAATGTGTGTTAGCAGTGCCTGTACACAACCATCATAAAATGATAAAAATCCATCCAGTGTTTTTTTTTTAATCTCCTTATTTGTTTTACCCTGTCTCAAATCAAGCGTTCGACCGTGTGACGCCACACGGTCAGACGCCCTCCACGATGGTTGATTGACAGCAGTGTTTCAACACAGACCGCCCTTGCTCTTGAGCGAGCTGTCAATCATAGTCCGCGTCATTGTTGATATACGCTGGAGCTGTCTATGAGCAGAATGGCGTCTAGCGATTGTGGTGTTCTGTTCTCGGGTGCAATAATGAACACAGCAGTCATTTTTATGTTCCTAAGTCCGAACCGCTGAATACACAGTGGCTGAGTTTTGCTTTTGAAGGGAATATTCCCCACGAGCAACGTCAATGTTTTCATGTTTGCGCGAATCATTTTTCACCAGACTGCTTTATAAATGAAGGTCTGTATAAAGCTGGTTTTGCTAAGAATCTGCTCCTGAAAAAAGAATCGGTACCAACTATTCGTGTTCCTGCTGAACCTCCAGAAGAAGTGAGTGTAAGGTTTAATTAACCTTTATATTAATCTGTATATTAATCTTTGCAAATCGCTAGCACGCTTCACGATGTATGTGGCTAATGTTTACATTCAGGGTACATGCATGTTTTCTATTTATGACGTTCTCAATATACTTAATAATCCCACGTTTATAATGAACAAAACGTTATGGTTATTGTCTTATTACAAACTGTGTACGCAGATATTAAAGTTAACATTATAACACTACACTAAGCTTACTTTTGTAGATGGTTTATAATGGTGTCTGTTAAGAAATAATGTAAAAAATTTAAATAAATAAAAAACAGTTATAACTGCATGAAAATTAATGGTAACACAATACTTGCAAAATACTGTTTACATCCTGCAAATGCATATGATCCAAGACTATAAATACTCTAATTGATGTTTTTCAATATTATGCCAGAATAAGTTATGTTATCTGATCACATATTTACTTTTGTATAGGCAAGCACATCTTACCCTCAACTGTTGTCAAGGCAACACTCCAGGTGTGTTGTGTCAAAAACGCCCCACAGAACAGAGGGGCGGGGCGAGCAAAGCTCATTAGCATTTAAAAACACACGCACTAAAACCGTGTGCTGAAAACAGAGCTGTTTTTGAGCAGGTAAAATGAGTGTTTTCTTACAATACTAATGAGAATTTTTAATTAAAGTATATTACAAACTTTCAATTTAGACCCTAAAGAATCATTTTAGCTTGTACAAAAATGGCATTATATGACCCCTTTAAAGAGGTGTGTGAACTTGCAAATACGATGTCAGACACTGTAATATGCTCTGGTCCCCTCCCTGATTACCGGAGTGATGAGATTCATAGCAGACTGTCGTCACTCAATGGCTGGATGTCTAAGTGGTGCCCGCAGAATAACATAGGTTTTATAGACAATTGGACGAGTTTTTGGGGCAGACCTGACCTGTTGAAAAGGAGATGGTGTTCATCCCTCCTGGGGTGGTGCCGCTCTTCTCTCTAGAAATTTGACGCATAGTCTTAGAGTTCGTACTTGACTAACTGGGGCCCAGGTCAGGAAGCAGACAGACTGGCTAAACCGACTATCTGCTAGCCGCCTCACGTCACAGAAGTCAGTTAATTTTCAATACATACCCAGTCAGCAAACAAATTTGGCCCAGATTTGGCATGCATCTGGCACAGCTGGCATTCATCCGGCACTGGCATACAGCATGTGGGCCAAACATGGCCCGGGTTTGGCAGAGATGGTACCGGGTTTAAGACGGCACACAAGACATGGGCCAGATGTCAAATGTAGTATTTGGCCCAGATGTCAAATATAGATATGTGGGCCACATAAGTATTGCCGATCTTGAACCACATTTAAAATCCATTTCAAATATTTTTGACTAAAATACCAATGTTTTCCCATACAGAAAGGTAATATAATCACATGTGAAAATACGTTTTTAAAATGCATAACATATAGCTCATGTTGTGTTTAATTATGTGTTTACATATATGCAAAATTATATTCATGCCTCATATGATATTATATGATAGGCCTATATGATATTATATAGTATATTATAGAATAGTATATCCTGTTGTTATATATATATATATATATTCATCTGCCATTCATCCGGCACTGGCATACAGCATGTGGGCCAAACATGGCCCGGGTTTGGCAGAGGTGGTACCGGGTTTAAGACGGCACACAAGACATGGGCCAGATGTCAAATGTAGATATGTGGGCCACATAAGTATTGCCGATCTTGACCCACATTTAAAATCCATTTCAAATATTTTTGACTAAAATCCCAATGTTTTCCCATACAGAAAGGTAATATATTCACATATATGTGAAACACTGTTAAATATATTGAAATACATTTTGAAAATAAATTTTTAAAATGCATAACATAAAGCTCATATTGTGTGTTTAATTGTGTTTACATGTGAAATTATATTTATGCCTCATATGATATTATATGTTTTGCATTCACTGCTTTCATATTCTCATTCAATTTACAGTTTGATGTAGGCCTACTAAACAAGACATGATAAAGTTTCAGGACATTTTATTTTACTTTTACGTAAATGCGTAACTTTGATGTGTTAGGCCATGTTGGCCAATCAGAAGCCTGAAAAAGTTTCCAGTAGGCGGAGATAACAGCGCAGGCTCCAACGTCACAAGCCAACAACTCCGTTCGAACATTTCAGTGACCTGGTGCAGCGTTCGCGTGAGGACGAACAGCCAAACCGCATAGAAAAAGCTGCTGTTTTGAAAATAACCGCGTTCATGTGGACAGGGCCTATGGGCGCGCGTTGAGCATTCAAATCGCATTTAAACTGGAGCGGCGGAGGTTACCATGGTAACAGGGCGTCCTCTCACTCAGCTGACAAGTAGCGAGAGGCTGTCTCTCTGCTGTTTTCACTGCTTTCAGATACGTTTAGTCCCTAAGGTTACACAAATAATACATACAACCGTTCCTGACACAGTCTTACATGTAACTGACACGTTTCTGTTGAATCTTTACTTTACAGGATTGGTTTAGTGCAGTGTTCGAATTGTGTCAAAGCTCTTGGGGGGTCCCCCTAACCAGACCCCCCCCAAAAAACCCAATAAAAAAATAAAAACTTGTATAAATATGATTCATATTTTTTGTCTTTTCCTTTTTATCGTTGAGAACCTAATTCTAAGATAAAAGCGTATTTTACGATGATCAGTGAATTATATTACCCCCAAGTATATATTTTGCCAGCCCCTCAATTCGAACACTGGTTTAGTGTCTTCAAAAAGACCGTTAGCATCACAACCGTTAACTATAGAGGCTAACAATTAGAGGTAAGCTAACTTATAGATTTGAGCTCTTATTAATGAACATTTGAGCTTTTAAGCACCTTTAATGTGTAGATGAGCGGCTTTGATAGTTTTGTAAATGTTTTGCTGATACTTTGTCAATAGATAAATAGAAGTCACTATAAGCTAATTAATTTAACCTAAAAGTCTGCACTGTGGGGTCAATCGGTGGGTTCCACATGTCAGCCTCAACAAAACCATAACCAAGCCACTTGATACACACCCCTCCCAGATGAATAGTCACAACAACGACAATATTCTGAACAAATATTTAATCATGTTTAATCAGCAAACCAAGTTGAATGAATCTCACACCTAACATACAGCATTATGGTCAGTTCACACTTTCACAAAAACGATAAAAAACTATTAAAAAAAAACATGCTTATTTGTTTTGCTTGGTCAGTGGATTCACCCTGTTGGAGTATGGCAGGGTGAATTGGCTTTTAGGTGCTTTGGAAAACAAAACAAAAAACAGTAAAAGAAATATATATATTTGTTTAATGTTCACGCAATTAACACAAAATTCTTAAATAAGATAGTTTCTCTATTTTTGCAATATTCAAGTGTTCATGTCCCTGAATAATATCTGCATGAACCCAAGTCTGAAGAGTACACATAATATCTAGTAGACAGCAATCCTTGTGAGTGAGAAGTCTGGTGTGGAGGCTGGATCTTGAACTGACTTCTGTCCAGGTTATCGGTCTTCACAAACTGCCCTCAAATACAATTCAAACAAACGATGTAGTGTGAGGCTCTTACATTCACAATGCTCATTTTGGCCTCGGTGGTGAATTGTTCAGAAAATTCTGCTGGACTGAAATTTAGTCTTTGGTGAACAGTCTTCAAGAGTGCAAATAATATTTTAAGTATCTTTCAGGCTCGCGTGAGGTTTCCACATGCAACAAAGTCTGCTTGAACAAAAATTTCACTACATTTAAAGTTTAGAAAATAATATACATATAGACCATTACAGTTTGAAGTGAGGTGCGTTCAGTACTGGTTCTGTCTTACCGTTATTAATTTTAATTTCAAAGAACTTTTTTATTATCATCTGTGTCTTTTTTTTACTTATGATTGACCCCTCTGTAGGTTGCTGTGTATGAAGTGTCCTCAGAGCAGAGTTAAATACCCTAGCCAGCTGATATTCGGCGTTGGAGTTCGGCGGGATCGCCACTTGTTCTGTGAGTCCGTTGGCCGCGAGCCCCTCCAGTCTGTCGCCGTCCGCAGCTCACCCAAGCCCACCGTTTGCGGGAGATCGACGCCGCCATCTGTGGCTCACCCAAGCCCGCCTGGAGTGCATGTGGCAAGCCCGCCGGCCGCCGCTGACTCAAGCCCGCCGGCCGCCACTGAGCACGGTGCCATGGATCCAGTTCCCTAGTTTCGGCCAAGAGTGCCGTTCCCCGTTCCCATGGATCCAGTGCCCCAGTCACGGCCAGGAGTGCCATACCTTGTCCCAGAAGACCCTGTGAGGGTCTCTGACTCCTTGTCATGCCCAGAAGAAGCCTCAGCTTCCAAGCTAGCCCAGGAGGGCTTCCTGTTCCTGTGGGCTGTCATGTTCCTGTGTGTTTAGTCCTGTGGACTGTTTAGTTCCTGTGTTTAGCCCTGGAGGGCTATCCTGTCCTGTGCTGTCCTATCTGTTTAGCCCCGGAGGGCTCCTGACACCCCCTAGCTACCCCATGGATTTTTTTGGGGGGGGGGTAAAAGGGTTCCGACTGTAGGGGTCGGGCCAAGGGGACCGAGGTCAAGGCCCCGAAGAAGATCCTGCCATGGCCTCCTGAGCCCCCTGCACGGCCATGGCCTCCGATCTGTATGTTCCGCTTTGGAGGTCCCCGTCCTGTCTTCCTGTCTGTCCTGAGGGGCCTCCAGAGTGTTCCCGCCTCTTGTTTCCATATTTGGTCATGTTCCTGTCCTTGTTCAGTGTGATTATTAGTTAATTCTCATCCAGCTGTGTTTAGTAATTATCTATGATTAACCTGTGTATTTAGTTCATGCCTGTTTAGTTAGTTTTCGTCTGGTCTACTCGTTACTCCCAGGTGTTCCTGTCTGTGTCAACCTTGCCTTGTCTTGCCCTGCCTTGTTTGGATTCATTAAAGAGTTTGGATTCATTTGAGTTATCCTCGTCTCCTCGTTCCTCCCTGCTGTGTGCACCGTGACAGTTTTAGACCATATCATAGTACTGAGACTGCTCTCATTAGAGTTACAAACGACCTGCTCTTATCATCTGATCATTGTTGTATCTCTCTGTTAGTGCTACCGGATCTTAGTGCCGCGTTTGACACTATCGACCACAACATAATTTTCTAGTCTATTTAAAAGAATGTTGGCATTAGAGGAAGTGCACTGGCATGGTTCAAATCGTACTTATCTAACCGCCATCAATTCGTGGCAGTAAATGAAGAAGTATCATACCAATCACAAGTGCAGTATGGAGTACCTCAAGGCTCAGTACTAGGCCCCTTACTTTTCACACTTTACATGTTACCCTTGGGAGATATCATTAGGAAACATGGTGTTAGCTTTCACTGTTATGCTGATGATACCCAGCTCTATATTTCTTCACGACCCGATGAAACATACCAGTTTTCAAAACAAATGGAATGTATAGTTGATATCAAAAACTGGATGACTAGCAATTTCTTACTGCTAAATTCTGAAAAAAAAACAGGTGTTAATTATTGGTCCAGTTGGTCCAGAATTTCTTCTGGGCATGACAAGGAGTCAGGGGCCCTCACAGGGTCCCACAGCAACTGCCTCCACTTTCACGACAGGAGGGACTGGCCTCCGTGGCCACGACTAGAGGAGGTGAAGGTGAAGGGGCGTCGCTTACGTTGTAGGTCTGGTCTTCTGTCACGGTGCACACACACGGTGTTCTGAGCTATTGGATATGCTGAGGAACTGAGATAAGTCAGGAAGATTATTTATGCTGTCTTTTGTGGTCGAGGTGATGGTTCTACCATATTTGTAACAAGGAGTTGGCTTTACAGCTTTAACTATATGGAATATACACGAAACTAGATAATGATCTGAGATATCATCGCTCTGCTGCAAAATTTCAATGCCACTGACATCAATTCCATGCAACAGTATTAAATCTAGATATTGCTATAAATTGTAGCAACATCTCCCCCTTTACCTTTTGGATGCGGCTCATGTTTGCAAAAGTAATCTTGGGGGGTAGACTCGTTTAAAGTAATGTAATCGTCTGGTTTTAGCCAGGTTTCTGTCAAACAGAGCACATCTAGTTTATGGTCAGTGATCATATCATTTACAAAAAGTGCTTTTGTAGAAAGGGATCTAATATTCAATAAGCCAAGCTTTATCATTTGTTTATCTGTATTATATCTGTTTTTTATTTGTTGAACATCAATTAAATTGTTACTCTTGCTTTGGTTTGGGCATTTTTGTATTTTCTAGTCCAGGGAACAGACACAGTCTCTATAGTGTGATTAAGTTTATACATTTATAACATACTTATGTTAACAACACAATCGTTGCAAGATATTATCATGAATAATAAATAATAATGATGTGTGTGATAGTCTTACATTCCAAAATATCGAGGCTGCGTGGCTACATGACCTTCCCAAACCAGAGATGCACGAACTTCCAGTAATCTCCACTGATCCCTGCTTACTACCTAGCTACCACGCCGAGTGGTTTGGACAGCTCAACTGGCTGGGGTGCACATTTGCTTTTAAAAAGATGAAATCACCCTCGCTGTGTAACAGTACACGACCCACTTTCCCACTATGTAGGCCCACTTTCCTTGGTAGGCCTCGGTACTTTTATCATTTTTCATTGCTGCTCCATCAACTCTTTGTGACAGGACGAAGTAGTTAAATATATCCCCATAGGTTATCTCTGGCCACTTCTTCATATCGTCTACCCACGTTAACAGTGACGATGGATGGGACAATATGAGACCATCTGATCGTCGCAAGAAGTTTTCACCGTACTCCCAATTTAAAACATTTACGGCATTAACGTTATTTGTCATTTAGCCACAGTTATAGCTAGCTATAAACAATCTTATACCTACTGAACTAGTTGCCAGGGTGTACCGTTTCAGTTTAGCGGAAGTCCGATAACAAAATGCGGAAAACCGAAGTATTAAAAGTGGACGGGCGGAATAAGGTGAATAGAGACAGAGCGTATTCAGGCCACGCCCACAACGGGGTGGGCAATCCAACGCTCTCCATTGACTTTGTATTGCGGGAAGCTGCCTCCTTGTCATTTCTGACTTATAACAAAAAACAGAACAATGTCTAAAAGCTGCTGTGTGACAAGGTGTACAGTAAACAAGCTAAAAAAAACCCCCAAAAAACAACTATGTTTTTATAAGCTGGTGACCCCAAAAAACGAGCATTTAAGGACACAAAAGTAGAGCGCAACGTGTCATATTACTCTGAGAACTGCGCCCACTGGCGGGAAACATAATCAGCGACAGGAACCATTCATTATTTTTAACCCTGTCAAAGGATTATTTCACCACCCTGTGTGAACCTGAGAGGAGGAGATATATAAAAGAAAAAAAAATGTATTGGTCTATGTCAGTGCACCTTTTCCTTACCTTTTGTTTGAGAAATGATACAACTGAATGGCCCAACGTGAAACACCCTGAAATCTACATTTTTTGGGGTCGACAGCTTATAAAAACGTAGTTCTGGGTATTTTAGGGAAGGAGCGCATGGCTCGACTTCAGTAGCTGATGTCTCTGCGTCAGCAGGGAAGTGAAATAGGAGGCTTCACGCAGTTATTCTGGTATTTGGCGTTAGGGCTGGGATATAATGATGAGGCTCTCAAGGATTTCCTAAATACCTGCCTGGATGATTCTTTGTCCCAGGGGGAGATGGAGGGACTCAGGATCCTGGACTTCTGGGGCTTCGTGAAGTATCTCCATCATCGAAGTTCATGGGCAACACCAAGTCACTCTGAACCCATCCACAGGGATTTTCCCACCAGCCCTGGCCTTCCGACTAATACCGAGAAGTGGAGGTTGAAAAGGAGGAGGGCAGCAAAGTCCCTTCCAGTGGTCTCAAGTCCGGTGGTCCTGGAGGACCCGACTCTGGTGGTCTCGAGTCCAGTGGTCCTGGAGGACCCGACTTTGGTGGCCTCAAGTCTGGTGGTCCCGGAGGACCCGACTCTGGTGGTCTCAAGTTCTGTGGTCCTGGAGGACCCGACTTTGGTGGCCTCAAGTCTGGGAGGACTCTGGGAGGACTCTGGGAGGACCCGACTCTGGAGCCCACTCAAGTCCTTGAGTCCACTCCAGAGCCCACTCCAGACCTCAGAATCCACTCATGAACCCGCTCCAGTCCAGGAGCCCTCAGAGTCCACTTCAGAGCCTGTTCCAGTCCAGGAGCCCTCAGACTCCACTTTAGAGCCTGCTGCTGGCCCGGAGATCTATCTTATTTGAGAATTTTCTGTGACACTGGTGTTACTGATCTTTACCAGTGTTACCCTTAAAAGGTAACACCAGTGACAGTAACACCAGTGACAATTTTCGTGAAAAATATCAAACTACATGTTGTCAATCATGGTATACTCACTAAATTAAGTAGTTTAATCCATTTGTTTTCTAGTATTTTACAATTCCTAAAAGCTTCATATGAAATCATGAGATAAATGAGAATTTCTGATAACTGAAAAGAGACAGTGAACTTAACATGGGCCTTTCTTCAGAGATCTTCAGGAAATGGGAAGAAGGAGGGTCAAGTGATGTCATCAGTGTGATTTTTATTTCAAAATAAATTATTTTTGTTAAATGTTAACACCAGTGACAACTCCAGGGGACCACTACTTTCATTATATATTCACTCTTCTACAGGCTGCCAGAAAGAATAAGTCTCTATAGGTGAGCTATTGTTGCTGTTGCTTTTTGAACTACAAAATTAGTTTTAAATTCATTATTGAATAATTATTAAATCTGACTGTAAATTATTAATGTAATGTTTTAATACTAGATGTTTGTTTGTATAAATGTGTGTGCGTTGAGCTCTGCAGGAGCGGGGCTTCAACACAACTACTGGCAAGCAGTAATCTCCATCTCTCGCTGTGGTTTTCACTGCTTTCAGGTAAGTTTAGTCCCTAAAATCACACAAATATTACATACAAACGTTCCTGACACGTTTCTTACTTGTTATTGACATGTTTCAATTAAATATTTATTTTATAGAAATGGTTTAGTGTCTTCGAAAAAGTCATAACAATAAAGCTCTGTAAATGTTTTGCTGGCGATTTGTCAAACTGCAGTCATGCCATCTGCGCTTCGGAGAAAATACGTCAAAAAATGTTTTGCGCGTCTACATGGTGTTGCGTGGTAGTGATAGCCATGAAGCTTTTTTTTTTTTTTTTAAAGAGTGAGTCGGATCGCGTATCAAACTGAAACCACAGTCAATTAATCGATAATAATAGGCTGATTAAAAACACTTTATAGGCACTTCTTGTTTATTGGTATTTATATATAGACATCTTTTAAAAATTCATAAAAATATAAAATCAAATTGTTTTCTGCAAAGTTCATCTTATTCTGCATCTCCCCAAGTATCACTGAGGCTATTTTCATGCTACTTTACTGTATCATTTTTTTTTTTATATTTGCATACCAAAGTCATGACAAATGCTATTTACATTGCTATATAGACATATTTTAAAAATTCATAAAAAAATATAAAATCAAATAGTTTTCTACAAACTCCACCAGATTCTTGTTCTGCATCTCCCCAAGTACCACTGTGGCGACTTTCTTGTTGTTTTACTGTATCATTTTTTAACTAGATAAAAAAGTTTTAGGTTGGCCCAACTTTAGGTTGGCCTGAGAAAGCCTAACCTGAATGTTTAAAGCAGTTGTGAAAGCTTGAAGTTTAAAGGTTTTCAGTTTGAAATAGGCTAGTTAAGTGTTCATTTACTAGTTTTTAAAAGGTAAAAACCAGAAAAAGGTTGATAGCATGATTAGCATGTTACTAGCATGATTAGCAAGTGACTAGGATGTTGCTAGCATGATTAGCATGTTGCTAGCATATTGCTAGCATGATTAGCAAGTGACTAGCATGTCGCTAACATGTTTCTAACATGATTAGCATGTTACTAGCATATTGCTAGCATGACTAGCAAGTGACTAGCATGTCGCTAGCATGTTTCTAACTTGATTAGCATGTTACTAGCATGTTGCTAGCATGTTTCTAACATGATTAGCATGTTACTAGCATGTTGTTAGCACGACTAGCAAGTCACTAACATGTCGCTAGCATGTTTCTAACATGATTAGCATGTTACTAGCATTTTGCTAGTATGACTAGCAAGTGACTAGCATGTTTCTAACTTGATTAGCATGTTACTAGCATTTTGCTAGCATGACTAGCAAGTGACTAGCATGTTTCTAACTTGATTAGCATGTTACTAGCATTGTGCTAGCATGACTAGCAAGTGACTAGCATGTCGTTAGCATGTTTCTAACATGATTAGCATGTTACTAGCATGTTTCCAGCATGATTAGCAAGTGACTAGCATCTTGCTAGCATGTTTCTAACATGATTAGCTTGTTGCTTCTATGCATTTTGCTAGCATGACTAGCAAGTGACTAGCATGTCGCTAGCATGTTTCTAACATGATTAGCATGTGACTAGCATGCTGCTTGCATGATTAACAAGTGACTAGCATCGTGCTAGCATGACTAGCAAGTGACTAGCATGTCGCTAGAATGTCGCTAGATAACTAGCGACATGCTAGTAACATGCTAATCATGTTAGAAACATGTTAGCAACATGCTAGTCACTTGCTAATCATGCTAGCAATATGCTAGGATAGATAGAAAGATTAGAAATATTAGATAGATGAGTTTGAATGGATTAGAAATAGTACATAGAAGGGAAGCTTGATTGAGTCTCAAAGGATTCTGGGAGTTTAAAATTTGTATTTTGACAGTTGGAGTTTGAATTGTCTTGGCTCATTTGAACATTCCGTAATTGTGAGTCAATGGGATTTTATGATTTTTAATCTTCAGTTTTATGAAAACTATAAGTCCAATCAGTTAGAAAAGATATAGCACACTAAGTGAGATCAGTCTGAACAGCTGGACTGAGTTTGGTGATTCTAGCTTGAAAGCTCTAGGAGGAGATGCATTCAGAAATTTAGTCTAAGAAGAATAATAATAACTAAATAAAAAAGTTCGTCGAGACAAACTTTAAGTTGGCTTGAGAAAGACGGACCAGAAAGTTTGAAAAGTTTTAAAAGTTTTAAAAAAGTTTAAGAAGTTTAAAAAGTTTAAGTTTGAAAAATGTTAAAAGTTTTAAGTTTGATGGGTTTCAGTCTGAAATAGTTTGAAGTTTAAAGTAGTTTTAAAAGCTTAAAGTTTGATACATAGATAGCTAGATAGATAGTCAGATTATAGATAGATAGATAGATAGACAGAAAGACAGATAGACTTTAGATAGATAGATAGATAGATAGATAGATAAAGTCAGATTATAGATAGATAAATAAGAAACATTAGATAGATGAGTTTGAATGGATTAGAAATAGTATTGGGGTCAGTATGACCCCAATCAACTTTCTTTAGTTAAAAAACGTTTCCCTTCATCTCAGTGGAATAAGATTTGGTGACTTTTCAACATTTTCTATCTGTATTCACATAAAAAAAAAGGTATGTAATTTTTTTTTTTACTAATATGGTATTTGGGGTCAATATGACCCCAATTGAAAATGAATGGGAAATATGAAAAAATCTATATATATATATTTTTTTAATTTGTTAAAGAGCACAAATGCAATGTGGAACGAGCATACTCACTCACGTACGTACACACACACTCTCTTACACACATACCCGCCATTCATATCTGCTTATTGCAGTTGTTTTTTAGTTTAGTTTTTTTTTCGTTTAGATTTTATTTACATTTATGTAAAAAAAAAAAAAAAAACGTTTATTTTACTTTTTAGATTGAAATAAATATGTACCTGCAATCAAGTTTTAGTGACAACTTGTGTGGCATTTCTGCAAATTTATGTGGCATTATTGCAAAAGCGAGCACTTATACAGTTTTTAATGTATTTTATAATGTTTAAATATATAATTACAAAATATATATCATAAAAGTTGTGTATTTTATAATGTTTAAATATATAATTACCAAATATATATCAGAAAATTTGTGAGAGGAGCAGTTGACCACTTCCAGAAAAATGAATGGCTCTCTATGGGCCTCTGCTGGATATATATGGTCATTTCACTATTCTTTCAAAATCTGTGATTTCTACAAGTTTTTCTCTAACCACCAGATGGCAGTATTGTACACCTAACACCTAGATCAATATCCAGAAACAGTTTAAATTAAATTTAGATCATCATTTAAGAGATTTATTCATAAAAATGTAATATTTCACATGCAAGCTAATGGTGTAGCTGAGGGTTTTTGTGGTAAACAGTACTTCATATCTCCCAAAACATGGCATTAATGTATAGATGAGAAGTAAAAAAAAAATATATATATATATATATATATATATATATATATATATTATTTGTATGATTAAAAATTTATAAATGTTTTACAATTACTCTTTCAATTTTGGGGTCATATTGACATTATTACATATAACTTTTATATACTTTGGCAAAACTCGGCACTAGGCCATCAGTAGAGCCTTCAGCGCGATTGTAGAGAGCCAACTCCCATGTCTGTATGATGTTGTGGAGCTGAGATATGGCTTCTTTATGTTGCTAAACGGTTGCTAGGGTTCTCTATGTGGTTGCTAGGGTGTATCTGCACAGTCACCATGGTGATACTTACAGACTGGTTTTTCAGCTCGAACAAAAGAGGCCACGACGATATCTATACCACTTTCTGGTGCTGAGAAATTGCTTATTCATGAGTTTGTTCAGTTGCTAAGGTACTCTGAATGGTTGCTATGGTGTGACTATACAATTTATGGCATGATATTTAAAGACTATTTGACAGTCTGAATCCACTGAGCCCAACGCCATGTTTCTACAATGTTTTGGTGCTGGAAAATTGTTTGTTAATGTCCTTTACGGTTGCTAGGGTGCTGTAAGTGGTTGCTAGGGCATAGGTATGAAGTTGTCATGTCAGTACTTATTGGCTGCTTGATAGGCCGAGTCAAAATAGCCCTCCCCCAAGTCTCTGTGACCTCCTGATCCAAAGATATAATCTCACTAATTTTGTGCCAATGTTAAGTCTATGGGACTTTTTCGCCCAAATTTTTTCATCCATCAGATGAACATCGTACACTCAATTACTTATAAAACATATAGCACACCTTTATAACTGGGAGGTTACTAAGCGTATTGCTAACCGGTTGGTAGTTATCACACATAATTACTATGTAGATTTATAGAGTTATTCGTATGTTCTTAGTCTGATTTAACACTTAGCTAATCACTATTAGCATGTAGCTATTCACTGCTAGCATGTGTAGCATGCATGAGGGAAGTCCTGTTTGCGATCACGAGTCAAAAGAGCAAAACCTGCATGTTTATATGACACTTTTATCCAAAGATATCCCTTTGATCTGTTTTCAATGGAGGTCTATAGGGTGGTTGCTAGGGTGCTGTAAGTGGTTGCTAGGGTGTGGCTATGAAGGTCATAGGTCATTACTTATTGGTTACTTAAAAGAGGAGTCAAATGAGTGTGTGAGTTACAGAGACAGAGAGAGAAGGGGCTCTAAGGGCCTGCGTGTGTGTGTGTGTGTGTGTGTAAGAAAGTGACAGTTGAGATTCAAATTCACGAACATTCCGCCAATGTAAGTCAATGGGACTTTTTTGCCCGCTTTTTCGTCCGCTGTGCAAACATCATAGGGCCGATCGCTTAGAAAAGATATAGCCCACATCTCCTCAATGAGCCGGTCGATTTGACACCTCATTCATGGGTCTGTGACAAACGGTGCAGGAGGAGTAGCGAACCGAAGTTTTGTCCAGAAGAAGAATAAGAAGAAGAAGCAGAATAATAATAACTAGAATGTACATTTCCTGAAGAAAATGTGAGTGGTGCTTGCAGTGGCAAAACTCGGCACTAGGCTGTCAATATAGCCTTCAGTATGATTGTAGAGAGCCAACTCCCATGTCTGTATGATGTTGTGGAGCTGAGATATGGCTTCTTTATGTTGCTAAACGGTTGCTAGGGTTCTGTATGTGGTTGCTAGGGTGTATCTGCACAGTCACCATGGTGATACTTACAGACTGGTTTTTCAGCTCGAACAAAAGAGGCCACGACGATATCTATACCACTTTCTGGTGCTGAGAAATTGCTTATTCATGAGTTTGTTCAGTTGCTAAGGTACTCTAATGGTTGCTATGGTGTGACTATACAATTTATGGCATGATATTTAAAGACTATTTGACAGTCTGAATCCACTGAGCCCAACGCCATGTTTCTACAATGTTTTGGTGCTGGAAAATTGTTTGTTAATGTCCTTTACGGTTGCTAGGGTGCTGTAAGTGGTTGCTAGGGCATAGGTATGAAGTTGTCATGTCAGTACTTATTGGCTGCTTGATAGGCCGAGTCAAAATAGCCCTCCCCAAGTCTCTGTGACCTCCTGATCCAAAGATATAATCTCACTAATTTTGTGCCAATGTTAAGTCTATGGGACTTTTTCGCCCAAATTTTTTCATCCATCAGATGAACATCGACACTCAATTACTTATAAAACATATAGCACACCTTTATAACTGGGAGGTTACTATCGTGTTGCTAAGTGGTTGGTAGTTGTCACACATCATTACTATGTAGATTTATAGAGTTATTCGTATGTTCTTAGTCTGATTTAACACTTAGCTAATCACTATTAGCATGTAGCTATTCACTGCTAGCATGTGTAGCATGCATGAGGAAGTCCTGTTTGCGATCACGAGTCAAAAGAGCAAAACCTGCATGTTTATATGACACTTTTATCCAAAGATATCCCTTTGATCTGTTTTCAATGGAGGTCTATGGGGTGGTTGCTAGGGTGCTGTAAGTGGTTGCTAGGGTGTGGCTATGAAGGTCATAGGTCATTACTTATTGGTTACTTAAAAGAGGAGTCAAATGAGTGTGTGTGAGTTACAGAGACAGAGAGAGAAGGGGCTCTAAGGGCCTGCGTGTGTGTGTGTGTGTGTGTGAGAAAGTGACAGTTGAGATTCAAATTCACGAACATTCCGCCAATGTAAGTCAATGGGACTTTTGCCCGCTTTGTCGTCCGCTGTGTGAACATCGTAGGTCCGATCGCTTAGAAAAGATATAGCCCACATCTCCTCAATGAGCCGGTCGATTTGACACCTCATTCATGGGTCTGTGACAAACGGTGCAGGAGGAGTAGCGAATCAAGTTTTGTCCAGAAGAAGAATAAGAAGAAGCAGAATAATAATAATAAGTATGCAAGAGAACAATAGTGATGCCTTGCCTTTGGCAAGCACCACTAATAAGTATGCAAGAGAATAATAGTGATGCCTTGCCTTTGGCAAGCACCACTAATAACTAGATAGGAAAGTTTGTCGAGACAAACTTTAAGTTGGCTTGAGAAAGCCGGACCAGAAAGTTTGAAAAGTTTAAAAAGTTTAAAAAGTTTAAAAAGTTTAAAAAGTTTAAAAAGTTTAAAAAGTTTAAAAAGTTTAAAAAGTTTAAAAAGTTTAAGTTTGAAAAATGTTAAAAGTTTTAAGTTTGATGGGTTTCAGTCTGAAATAGTTTGAAATTCAAAGTAGGTTTAAAAGCTTAAAGTTTGACACATAGATAGATAGATAGATAGATAGATAGATAGATAGATAGATAGATAGATAGAGTCAGATTATAGATAGAGTCAGATTATAGATAGATAGATAGATAGATAGATAGATAGAGTAGATTATAGATAGAGTCAGATTATAGATAGATAGATAGATAGATAGATAGATAGAGTCAGATTATAGATAGATAGATAGATAGATAGATAGATAGATAGATAGATAGATAGATAGATAGATAGACAGATAGATAGATAGATAGATAGATAGATAGATAGATAGATACAGTCAGATTATAGATAGATAGATAAGAAACATTAGATAGATGAGTTTGAATGGATTAGAAATAGTCAGTATGACCCCAATCAACTTTCTTTAGTTAAAAAATGTTTCCCTTCATCTCAGTGGAATAAGATTTTATGACTTTTCAACATTTTCTATCTGTATTCACATAAAAATAAATAAAAAAGGACTTGATTCGTTGTTCTGAAGGTATGTAATTTTTTTTTTTTACTAATATGGTCTTTGGGGTCAATATGAAAATGAAAATCTCTATATATTTTTTTAATTTGTCAAAAAATAATAATAAATCCAGCATAGGTCTGAAAAAAATTTCACACAGAAATGAAGGTCTGGTACTAGATCACAAATGCAATGTAGAAAAGACGCACACACACGCATTTTTATAGAAATTGGCAAATAAAATCAATAAATTCTGCATAAATCTGAAAATGTCCACACAACAAAATCAAAGCGTGATACTAGAGCACAAATGCAATGTGGAACGAGCATACTCACTCACGTACACACACACTCTCTTACACACATACCGCCATTCATATCTGCTTATTGCAGTTGTTGTTTTAGTTTAGTTTTTTTTTCTTCGTTTTGATTTTATTTACATTTATGTAAAAAAAAAAGTTTTTGTGGCATTATTGCAAAAGCGAGCACTTCAAAATACATGAAACAAACAAAACAAATTCTAACCTTTGGGAAAAATACTGTTTTAATGTATTTTATAATTTTTCAATATATAATTAAAAATATATATCAGAAAAGATGTGAGAAGAGTAACTGACCACTTCCAGAAAAATGAATGGCTCTCTATGGGCCTCTGCTGGATATATATGGTCATTACACTATTCTTTCAAAATCTGTGATTTCCAAGTTTTTCTCTAACCACCAGATGGCAGTATTGTACACCTAACACCTAGATCAATATCCAGAAACAGTTTAAATTAAATTTAGATCATCATTTAAGAGATTTATTCATAAAATGTAATATTTCACATGCAAGCTAATGGTGTAGCTGAGGATTTTTGTGGTAAACAGGTACAAAAGTACTTCATATCTCCCAAAACACAGCATTAATGTATAGATGAGAAGTAAACAAACAAACATATATTATATGTATGATTAAAATTTATAATTGTTTTACAATTACTCTTTCAATTTTGGGGTCATATTGAAAGGACACAGGTAAACAGGAAAACAGGTCTTATGATTGAAAGGTCTATGTTTGTTTATTTGTTTGTTTGTGTGTGTCTGTGTGTCTGTGTGTGTCTGTGTGTCTGTGTGTCTGTGTGTGTCTGTGTGTCTGTGTGTGTCTGTGTGTGTGTGTGTGTGTGTGTGTGTGTGTGTGTGTGTGTGTGTGTGTGTGAGATAGATCTCAGATAGAGAGATAGATGAGTTTGAATGGGTTAGAAATAGTACATAGAAGGAAGTCTGATAGAGAGATAGATAGATAGATAGAGAGATAGATGAGTTTGATTGGGTTAGAAATAGTACATAGAAGGGAAGTCTGATAGATAGATAGATAGATAGATAGATAGATAGATAGAGAGATAGATGAGTTTGAATGGGTTAGAAATAGTACATAGAAGGGAAGTCTGATTGAGTCTAATGGGCTTCAGTGTGTTTAGATTTAAATTTTGACAGTTGGAGTTTGACGGAATGTTCAGATGAGCCAATGTAAGTCTATGGGATTTTTTATGATTTTTAATCTTCATTTTTATGAAAACCGTAAGTCGGATTAGTTAGAAAAGATATAGCACGCTAAGTCAGATCAGTCTCAAGACTTGGGCTGAGTTTGGAGTTTGTAGAGTTAAAGCTCTAGGAGGAGTAGCAGTCAGAAATTTTAGTCTCAGAAAAAGAATAATAATAATAAGAAGAAGTTTAAGTACAATATCAGTAAGTTGGCTTTCTCAAGCCAACTTAATAATAATAACTAGATTAAAAAGTTCGTCGAGACAAACTTTAAGTTGGCTTGAGAAAGCCGGACCAGAAAGTTTGAAAAAGTTTTAAAAGTTTAAGAAGTTTAAAAAAGTTTTAAGTTTGATGGTTTTCAGTATGAAATAGTTTGAAGTTTAAAGTAGTTTTACAAACTTAAGGCAATACAGTCTGACATAGATTGATAGATAGATAGATAGATAGATAGATAGATAGATGATAGATAGATAGATAGATAGACAGATAGATAGATAGATAGATATAGATAGATAGATAGATAGATAGATAGATAGATAGATAGATAGATAGATAGATAGGTAGAGTCAGATTGTAGATAGATAGATAGATAGAGAAAGACAGATAGACTTTAGATAGATAGATAGATAGATAGATAGATAGATAGATAAAGTCAGATTATAGATAGATAGAGAGAGAGAGAGAGATAGATGAGTTTGATTGGGTTAGAAATAGTACATAGAAGGGAAGTCTGATTGAGTCTAATGGGCTTCAGTGTGTTTAGATTTAAATTTTGACAGTTGGAGTTTGACAATGTTCAGATGAGCCAAGACTATTCAATGTAAGTCTATGGGATTTTTATGATTTTTAATCTTCAGTTATATGAAAACCGTAAGTCTGATCAGTTAGAAAAGATATAGCACACCCGGCGAGATCAGTCTGAAGATCTGGGCTGAGTTTGGAGTCTGTAGAGTTAAAGCTCTAGGAGGAGTAGCAGTCAGAAATTTTAGTCTCAGAAGAATAATAATAATAAGTTTAAATAGCATTTCAGTAAGTTGGCTTTCTCAAGCCAACTTAATAATAATAAGTTCAAGTACAATATCAGCAAGTTGGCTTTCTCAAGCCAACTTAATAATAAGTTCAAGTACAATATCAGCAAGTTGGCTTTCTCAAGCCAACTTAATAATAATAAGTTTAAGTACAATATCAGTAAGTTGGCTTTCTCAAGCCAACTTAATAATAATAAGTTTAAGTACAATATCAGTAAGTTGGCTTTCTCAAGCCAACTTAATAATAAGTTCAAGTACAATATCAGCAAGTTGGCTTTCTCAAGCCAACTTAATAATAATAAGTTTAAGTACAATATCAGTAAGTTGGCTTTCTCAAGCCAACTTAACTAGATAGAAAAGTTTGTCGAGACAAACTTTAAGTTGGCTTGAGAAAGACGGACCAGAAAGTTTGAAAAGTTTAAAAAGTTTGAAAAGTTTAAAAAGTTTGAAAAGTTTAAAAAGTTTGAAAAGTTTAAGAAGTTTAAAAAGTTTAAATTTGAAAAATGTTAAAAGTTTTAAGTTTGATGGGTTTCAGTCTGAAATATTTTGAAGTTTAAAGTAGTTTTAAAAGCTTAAAGTTTGATATAGATAGATAGAGTCAGATTATAGATAGATAGAGTCAGATTATAGATAGATAGAGTCAGATTATAGATAGATAGAGAAAGACAGATAGACTTTAGATAGATAGATAGATAGATAGAGTCAGATTATAGATAGATAGATGAAGATACGACTTAATCAGCAAATTACATTAGATTTGACAGGATCGTTCGCTATGATTAGAAACGAGTTCGCGTTTTATTGTAGTTAAGCCCCTCTTTCATTTACGCCTTCAGAAAACTTATGGACTAAATGCTAGCGTTACAAAATCCAGACTGGGATCGCCTGGCGTCCAGCTGTATCCTTCAAACATATATATGAAGTGCCTCGATAACGGTCGATACCAGGCGAATCCTCGAATAAGGATGAACTCGAATAGACCTTCACAGAAAACCACTAATTACTAGGCCTGTTATGAGACTTTTCAGTAGAAAAGGCGTTCCCGGATTACCAAGATCTTTCAAGGGGTTGAAAGATAAGGCAGGTCGGCTCTGAGTGGATGTAAAACAGTCTGTTTTTTGTCATCTGACCTCATTAGCAACAATGGCCTAGATCAGTACTGAGGTCGTATATGACACTTTCCTGAAGAGCAACCTTTTTTTTTATGGCTTAACATGAAAAAGACACATACTAAGAATGCATCGCCTTGAAAGCACACTAATGATGTCTTAAATTCATCAATACGCGATGAACAATATTTTTGTTAAATGACCTCATTTATAGCTTTGCGAGAGTGGTGAAACATGCTCAATAATACTCCATGAAAGTAATCTAAGATGCACTACGCAGATGACCCTACTGGCGAGCGCTGGTTTTGATATAATCCTCGCCCTAACTGATTTGCCATTGTTGCCACACCTAGCCTCGTTTTTAGCAGATCTGATACCGTAAGTGTTCATTACATTGCATCGAAAACTTTTTGCACGTACATATGTACCCATGGTACACGAAAAGACTTAAATGATGACCAAACGCACAGTTGACAGTTCACGTGCACTATATACTGACCGGACTGAAAAAAAAATGCTATTTGCCGATAGTGAAAAAACTGTTTAAAGTCGTGCCAGGAATCGATTGGGTTTCAAAAACTGCGTGATCCTAAACAACGAAAAGTGCATTAACAGATCTATTAGAATTTACTAGAGTAGTTCAGCGGAGTATAGTTCTAAAATCCCACATAAAACTTCGAACTGACCTTTTGTGGTCCCGAAAAAACACATGTCAAGCGCTCTACGTGTATTCACTGGGCCTCCTATTATCCAGGCGGAGATCCGTTGTTCGTGTTATCTCCCAGAAAGTGCGACATCAAATTCCAGCCACAGGATTGTGTGACCAAGTATAGAAAACCGGTGATGTTTATTACATCAGGCTACATGATAATCACTGTGAGCACAAGCTATGTTTTTAGTTTTGCGATGTCAGGACATCATGCCAGTCACCCAGAAGTGACTAGAATATTGCAAGAAACACGAACGTGATGTTTTGGAGCAATATCATGTTGAATTAACATGGGTATTCTGAGGCTTTCCACTTCAGGGTGAGTGAGCTAAAGCAAATTTCAACAGATGTTGGTGTGCACTACCTGGGGAGGATAGATGATAGATTTGTAAGATTTTACGCTCTTTTAAAGCGTTGCACCAGGAATAGGTATGTCGTGGTTAGGCGCGTAACATGTTTTGACAGCTTTTCAACGCTTACCTCGGGAAATTTTATGGGGGGCCACCCGCAAATGTTTGAATGAGTGGGCATGTTTCACCGAACAATTGCGAACTATGGGATACTATGGAATGCGCGCATTTTTTTTTTTCGAGACGTAACAAGGGGATCCAGTGCACCCCATGTGGAACTGGTAGGTTTTAATGAGTGATAGGAGTTATTGCGGTAACGGGGTAGATCAAAATCTTTTTAGAGGTGAGTGTTCATGTTTGATTGCTTTTGAGTGAAATAGACATATATAGAAGGGAAGTTAAGTACTCCCCAGAGCATGTTACGGCAAGGTAACAATACAGCCCATAAGAACATCATGGGCTTTGAGTGGAAGCTGATACATGATCTAGTCTATTCAGAGTCCCCTGCCGGAACCTTTTGTATCAACAGAAAGGTGTCAGGTGCAGTCGAGGAGAGGTCTTCATGAGATAAGTCCCAAGACTTCAGCATTGGGACTGCAATAGTTGTCACTTCTATGGGAATCAGCCTGAGTCGGCCATTAAACACAGATGTTGAATCGGGTATAGTTAATTAATCTTGTTCAGAGATCTGTTTATTCGTAGTTACCCTTACAGAATCCATCCGAAAACAGGTTGTAATGTCTGCATCAGATGGTAAAAAAAATTGTTATTTATAAACCGAAACCGTAAGCATGTCACCGAAGCCATTCAGTCGCTAATAGATGTTTTGACTTTAAGGGCCTCTTATGATTGCCTTAATCCTCGTTGGATGGCGGGTGAATGTCACAGACAACAGTCGATCAAGAGTTTAGGTACCATGAGTCTGATGGAGTCGATGACTAGGAAATGACGACATCATACCTCGGCGAAATAAGGCATGTCGGACTAACATGTTTGGGGTCACCTTAAAAAATCCGGCATCCAGAATAGGGTTTTATAAAGTAGTCTCATGGGGCTACAGTCATCAGGTAAGCTAATAAGTGTGGGGGTCATCCATTCACGGATCTGGGGCTCATGAGGTGCTCTCGATCTAGCCGACGCATTAGTGTTATTTTGACTAATAAGGGATACATGAGTTTCGATACCTCTGCTGCAAGGGTGATGTTTCAGGCGCATGTGTGGTTAAAACCTGGCGATCCGATTTCTTCAACTAGGTTTGTGTTACCCAGACTTAGTCCAAAGCTAATGAGTCCTATGATTGCCATAATAGGTCATGTTAAATTGGTGCTCTAACTTTGAAAAATTCCGGGACACAACAAAATAAATGTGATTCATAGTCCATGTACCTGGTGGCTGCAGTGACAGAGATGAGGAATCCTGAGGCATCTCAGAAGGCCTGATTAACTTAACTCGAACCGTGATCAGAATAATAAATATTGCGCAACTGTTTGAAAAAGGCTACCAATGCTTAAAGTGGATGCGAATAGCGCGACGAGTACTCAGCACAACTGCTTGATCATAGACTGTTGGCGAGCTCAGATTCAGATGTTACCTTACTGAAGTTTTCAAGATGATTCTAGGGGTCATGTATTGCCCCTACGGTGTTTCTATTGATACATGTGATGAACATGGTGAACCCCAATAGTTTATGACAATAATAAAACCGAAGGGACTAGTATGTGTAAAGATGTTTCTAGTGATTACATGATAGCATGTTACTAAGAAGTGATAAAGATGTCGCTAAGATGTTTCTAGATGTGATGTTACTAGCATGTTGCTAGATGATTTGCAAGTGACTAGTGTCATTAGCATGATTAGTTGCTAGATAGATAGATAGATAGATAGATAGATAGATAGATAGATAGATAGATAGATAGATAGATAGAGAGATACAGAGAGATAGATGAGTTTGAATGGGTTAGAAATAGTACATAGAAGGGAAGTCTGATTGAGTCTAATGGGCTTGTGTGTTTAGATTTAAATTTTGACAGTTGAGTTTGAATGTCTTGGCTCATCTGAACATTCCAATGTAAGTCTATGGGATTTTATGATTTTTAATCTTCAGTTTTATGAAACCATAAGTCGGATCAGTTAGAAAAGATATAGCATATGGATTAACAGTCAGACCAGTCTGAAGATGGGCTGAGTTTGGAGTCTGTAGAGTTAAAGCTCTAGGAGGAGTAGAGTTGAAATTAGTCTCAGAAGAATAATAAGAAGAAGTTTAACTATTCTTACAATGAAATGGTAGCCAGTGCGAGTCGAGTTGATGCACCTAGTGACTAGAGCATCACAATAGGGGCTGGACACGTCACACTGGAGTCTCAAGTGGACAATTCTTTCATGGCAGGTCCCAAGTTTCTCTTACCATACACGCAGATGTGAAAACCTATGATAAAGAGCATTACTGTATGGACCTTGTGGAGCTGAGTTGGCTTAGTAAGCTCACTATCGCTTTGAAATTCTGTTGTACCTGCAGTAAAAAACTCATGGGATACATAAAAACCCTAGATAAATCTAGTTTATAACCGGGGTGGCCAATGATCTTCAATGTCATAACTGAATGCGTTCGTTTAAGGGGTGCAAACTTAATTGCACTGACACATAGTAAATAAATGTGTTCCTAAGGGTGGTGTATACTGCAAAAGGACCGTGCATTTCCTTCAAACCTCAAACCGTGCTTAAGAAGTTTAAAAAGTTTTAAGTTTGATGGTTTTTTTTTAACAGTATGAAATAGTTTGAAGTTTAAAGTAGTTTGATTTTGATCCAAACAAGTTGTATCGATCAAGAATTGAGATAAACAGTATTATCCATGTGAGACCCGATGGGTTAATGATAGATAGACCCAGGGTCTGCTCTATGGGGGTTTCAACCCATGGCCACTACATGAATCGTAAAGTGGGATATCACTAGATAGAGGTCTAGTCGATTCCAGCGATGAGGGATGTTTACTGGTCAGTTATTACACAGGCTGATTAGATAAGTGTGTGTGACTTGTCAATATACAGAAAAACTGTAGGGCTTCGAAAACAGGTCGGGATCAGTACGGTGGTGCTTCGCTCCATAGCACCAGGAGCGACATTTATAAAAAAGCTCTCAGATGTTTAGCCCGAATTTCTTGTATTCTAAAAAACAAAAGGTATGGCTGCGTTTGTTATGTTAAGGGCTACTTAGAATCCCAGGCCGAGAAGGAAACTACAAAGGGAATTCTAAGATCCTTCATAAAAGATAGTCTCTGGCAGGTAGATGTTATCCTAGGGAGGTCCTCCAGCGTTTTTAAGATAATTTTGTGGGATGAGGATGTCGCTACGAGCCGATTTTCTCTAACGGGATATCATTTGCCTATTTTTTCAGGAGGTAGGTTCTATCGTCAGACATTTCCTATTTCGAATTTCTACCAGGGCATAGACCCTATTCCGATAGATAGATAGATAGAGTCAGATGATAGATAGATAGATAGATAGATAGATAGATAGATAGATAGATAGATAGATAGATAGATAGATAGATAGATAGATAGATACAGTCAGATGATAGATAGATAGATAGATAGATAGATAGATAGATAGAGTCAGATTATAGATAGATAGATAAGAAACATTAGATAGATGAGTTTGAATGGATTAGAAATAGTCCTATTAATACACGAGAAGGGAAATGCAAAAAAAAATAGTACACATATGAAACCCTCAAAAAGCTTAGAGAGCCCAACTTTGGTGTGTCTTTAGTTAAAACGAGAGGCCACGCCCGATGTTTGAATAGTCCTTGTCTCATCCTTAAGGTCTACTGAGTTTAGGTGAAACATACCCCATTTATTCAATCCGTGACTTTTATAACAACATTTACCGTTTGACTGCATCTGTATGAATTTTGCACAGATAGATATGGGTCAGACTTCACCCTATTATTCTTATCCATTCAAACTGTTGGAAGTCATGATAGCCGTCCAAATGATCACGCTAACGTTATGAGTGGTTTCATGGCGCAGCATTGTACTCACATCGGGCTAAACAACTTGTATAGCTCGATTTTACTAAGATTGCTAAACAGAACCAATCTAAAAGAAATGGCTTAAAACTGAAAATGCTGCTAGGTCTGGGTCAATATTATTTTTTTAAATTTGTCAAAAAATAATAATAAAAATACCGTAGTTTACATCTCTAGCGTCTAAAAATTTTGGTCACACAGAAATGAAGCTGGTCCTGGTACTAGAAGGAATCACAAGGTAATGCAATGTAGAAAATGACATGCTGGCAATACACAAAAACACACATGCATGAGTCCTGGACTGCAAGACAAAGCCAACTCCAGCGGTGGGGAAAAACTTGCGATAGAAAAAATTCAGGCAAATAAAATCAATAATTGCATAAATCTGAAATGTCCACACAACAAAATCAAAGTCTGATACTAGAGCACAAATCAGGACTGTAACCGGAGGGTATTGGGGAGGACTCTGGGTTGAGCATGGGTGACCCAAAACTCGCGTCACAGTGAAGCGTCACTCTGACACACACACTCTCTTACACACATATAGCCATTCATATCTGCTTATTGCAGTTGTTGTTTAGTTTAGCGTTTTGATTTTATTTACATGTAAAAAAAAAAAAAAAGTTTTTTTGCATTATTGCAAAAGATTAAAATACATCAAACAAACAAAACAAATTTAACCTTTGGGAAAAATACTGTTTTTAATGTATTTTATAATGTTTCAATATATGATTACAAAATATATATCAGTGTTGTAGAGGAGCAGCTGACCACTTCCAGAAAATGAATGGCTCTCTATGGGCCTCAGTGATATATATATGGTCATTACACTATTCTTCAAAAGATTTCAAGTTTTCTCTAACCACCAGATGGCAGTATTGTACACCTAACACCTAGATCAATATCCAGAAACAGTTTAAATTAAATTTAGATCATGTTTAAGAGATTTATTCATAAAAATGTATTTCACATGCAAGCTAATGGTGTAGTTGAGGATTTTTGGTAAACAGGTACAAAAGTATTTATATCTCCCAAAACACAGCATTAATGTATAGATGAGAAGTAAACAAAGAAATGAAATATTATTTGAATGATTAAAAATGTATAAATGTTTTACAATTACTCTTCAATCTTCACATTTTCTGTCTATTTCTTGTGTGTTTGTGTGTGTTAAATAGGGAAGGTATGTTTGTTTGTTTGTTTGTGTGTGTGTGTGTGAATGTGTTAGATAAAGAATGAATGGAGAGTGAATGTTTGATAGATGATAGATAGATAGATAGATAGATAGATAGAGAGATAGATCTGATAGATAGATAGATATAGATAGATAGATAGATAGATAGATGAGTTTGATTTTAGAAATAGTACATAGAAGGGAAGTCTGATAGATAGATAGATAGAGATGAGTTTGATTGGAGAAATAGTACATAGAAGGGAAGTCTGATTGAGTCTAATGGGCTTCAGTGTGTTTAGATTTAAATTTTGACAGTTGAGTTTGATGAATGTTCAGATGAGCCAATGTAAGTCTATGGGATTTTTATGATTTTTAATCTTCATTTTTATGAAAACCAAGTTTGATTAGTTAGAAAGATATAGCACGCTAAGTCAGATTCTCAAGACTGGGCTGAGTTTGGAGTTTGTAGAAGCTCTAGGAGGAGTAGCAGTCAGAAATTTTAGTCTCAGAAAAGAATAATAATAATAGATAAAAGTTTGTAGACAAATTTTAAGTTGGAAAGCACCAAAAAGTTTAAGAAGTTTAAAAGTTTAAGTTTGATGGTTCTGAAATAGTTTGAAGTTTAAAGTAGTTTTACAAACTTAAAGAATACAGTTGACATAGATAGATAGATTGTATGATCTATTAGATACTAGATAGATAGATAGATAGACAGATAGATAGATAGATAGATAGATAGATGACAAATGAACAGATTTGATAGGTTGCTAGATAATGTGGTTGCTAGTGTTGAATGTTTGATAGACAGATAGATAGATAGATAGATCTCAGATGATAGATAGATAGATAGATAGATAGATGATAGATAGATAGATAGATAGATAGATAGATAGATGATAGACAGATAGATAGAAGACAGACAGATAGAGATAGAAGAAGAAGATAGATTTGAATGGATTAGAAATAGTATTGAGGTCAGTATGAAATCAATTTCTTTAGTTAAAAATGTTTTTCATCTCAGTGGAATAATATTTTGTGACTTTTCAACATTTTCTATCTGTATTCACATAGAAAAAAAGCTTGATTCTTCTGAAGGTATGTAATTTTTTTACTAATATGGCCAATTGAAAATGAATGGAAATAGAAAATCTATATATATAATTTGTCAAAAATAATAATAAATAGATAGGTCTGCACAGAAATACCTGGCATGATCTAAAATGTACAGAAAAGATATATACAAATACATTTACATGTGTGACAAAGAGATTTATAGAAATTGTAATAAAATCAATAAATTTATCTGAAAATGTCCAGACAAAATAGTGATAATAAATGAATGATTAATTCTTTGACACATATACACATCTATCTGCTTATTGAAGTTGTTTTTAGTTTAGTTTTTTTTTGTTTGATATTTATATTTATAAATAAATAAAAAAAAATATTTATTTACTTTTAGAAAATAAATAGTGCAATCAAGTTTTAGTGACAATTGTGTTATTTCTGAAATTTATGTTATTGCAAAAAGATACTTAAAGAGTTTTAATGTTTTATAATGTTTAAATATATAATTTAAAATATATATCATAAAAGTTGTGTGATTTTATAATGTTTAAATATATTACAAAATATATCAGAAAAGTGTGAGAGGAGCAGTTGACCATAGAAATGAATGGTCTATGGGCCTCTGCTGGATATATATGGTCATTACACTATTCTTCAAAATGTGATTTCTACAAGTTTTTCTAACCACCAGATGGCAGTATTGTACACCTAACACCTAGATCAATATCCAGAAACAGTTTAAATTAAATTTAGATCATCATTTAAGAGATTTATTTATAAAATGTAATATTTCACATGTAAGCTAATGGTAGCTAAGGATTTTGTGGTAAACAGGTACAAAAGTACTCATATCTAAAACACAGAATTAATGTATAGATGAGAAGTAAACAAACAAACAAAAAAGATATATTATTTGTATGATTATTTATAAATGTTTTACTTTCAATTTTAAATATTGTAAAGGACACATGTAACAGGAAAACATTGATTGAAAGGTCATGTTTGTTTATTTGTTTGTTTGTGTGTTGCTATGTCTGTGTGTCTGTGTGTGTGTGTGTGTGTGTTAGGATCTCAGATAGAGAGATAGATGAGTTTGAATGGGTTAGAAATACATAGAAAAGTCTGATAGATAGATAGATAGATAGAGAGATAGATAGATAGAGAGATAGATGAGTTTTATGGGTTAGAAATAGTACATAGAAGGGAAGTCTGATTGAGTCTAATGGGCTTCAGTGTGTTTAGATTTAAATTTTGACAGTTGAGTTTGACAATGTTCAGATGAGCCAATGTTCAGGGATATGATTTTTAATCTATTTTTATGAAACCAAGTCATTAGTTAAAAAGATATAGCACGCAAGTCAGATGGTCTGACTGGGCTGAGTTTGAGTTTGTGTGAAAGCAGGAGGAGTAGTAGTGAAATTTTAGTCTCAGAAAAGAATAATAATAAGAAGTTTAAGTAATAATATCAGTAAGTGTTTTTTGCTGAACAATAACTAGATAGGAAAGTTTGCAGACAAACTTTAAGTTGGAAGAAAGATGACCAGAAAGTTTGAAAAGTTTAAAAAGTTAAGTTTGAAAAAATGTTAAAAGTTTTAAGTTTGATGGGTTTCAGTCTGAAATAGTTTGAAATTAGAGGTTTAAAAGCTTAAAGTCTGACACATAGATAGATAGATAGATAGATAGAGTCAGATTATAGATAGATAGATAGATAGAGTCAGATTATAGATAGATAGATAGATAGATAGATAGATAGATACAGTCAGATTATAGATAGATAGATAAGAAACATTAGATAGATGAGTTTGAATGATTAGAAATAGTCAGTATGACCCAATCAACTTTCTTTAGTTAAAAAATGTTTCCTTCATCTCAGTGGAATAAGATTTTATGACTTTTCAACATTTTCTATCTGTATTCACATGGACTTGATTTGTTCTGTATGTAATTTTTTTTTTTACTAATATGGTCTTTGGGGTCAATATGAAAATGAAAATCTATATATATTTTTTTAATTTGTCAAAAATAATAACCAGCATAGGTCATCACAGAAATGAAGGCCTGGTACTAGATCAAAATGCAATGTAGAAAAGAGCACACAAATTTTTATAGAAATTGGCAAATAAAATCAATAATGTATAAATCTGAAAATGTCCACAACAAAATCAAAGCCTGATACTAGAGCACAAATGCAATAGCGAGATAAAGTCACAACACACATAGCCATTCATATCTGCTTAGCAGTTGTTGTTTAGTTTGTTTTTTTTGTTTTGATATTTACATTTATGTAAAAAAAAAAATTTTTGTGCATTATTAAAGTAGATTCAAAATCATGAAACAAACCAAATTCTATGGGAAAATACTGTTTTAATGTATTTTATAATTTTTCAATATATAATTTATGTAAAAAGATGTGAGAGGAGTTGACCACTTCAGAAAAATGAATGGCTCTCTATGGGCCTCTGCTGATATATATGGTCATTACACTATTCTTTCAAACTGTGATTTCTAAGTTTTTCTAACCACCAGATGGCAGTATTGTACACCTAACACCTAGATCAATATCCAGAAACAGTTTAAATTAAATTTAGATCATCATTTAAGAGATTTATTCATAAAATGTAATATTTCACATGCAAGCTAATGGTGTAGTTGAGGATTTTGTGGTAAACAGGTACAAAAGTATTTCATATCTCCCAAAACACAGCATTAATGTATAGATAAGTATAAACAAACAAAAATATATATTATTGTATGATTAAAATTTATAATGTTTTACAATTTTTTCAATTTTAAATATATTGCAAAGGACACAGGTGTAAACAGGAAAACAGGTCTTATGATTGAAAGGTCTATGTTTGTTTATTTGTTTGTTTGTGTTGTCTGTGTGTCTGTGTGTGTTTGTCTGTGTGTCTGTTTACATGTGTGCTGTGTTTCTGTCTGTGTGTGTGTGTGTGTGTGTGTTTAGATAGATCTCAGATAGAGAGATAGATGAGTTTGAATGTTAGAAATAGTACATAGAAGGAAGTCTGATAGAGAGATAGATAGATAGATAGATAGATAGATGAGTTTGATAGAAATAGACATAGAAGAAGTCTGATAGATAGATAGATAGATAGAGAGATAGATGAGTTTGAATGGGTTAGAAATAGTACATAGAAGGAAGTCTGATTGAGTCTAATGGGCTTCAGTGTGTTTAGATTTAAATTTTGACAGTTGGAGTTTGATGAATGTTCAGATGAGCCAATGTAAGTCTATGGGATTTTTATGATTTTAATCTTCATTTTTATGAAAACCGTAAGTCGGATTAGTTAGAAAAGATATAGCACGCTAAGTCAGATCAGTCTCAAGACTTGGGCTGAGTTTGAGTTTGTAGAGTTAAAGCTCTAGGAGGAGTAGCAGTCAGAAATTTTAGTCTCAGAAAAGAATAATAATAATAAGTTTAATAATATCAGTAAGTTGGCTTTAAGCCAAACTAGAATGTACATTTCCTGAAGAAAATGTGAGTGGTGCTTGCAGTGGCAAAACTCGCACTGGCTGCAATATAGTTCAGGATTCTAGAGAGCCAACTCATGTCTGTATGTGGAGCTGAGATATGGCTTTATGTTGCTACACGGTTGCTAGGGTTCTGTATGTGGTTGCTAGGGTGTAGCTGCACAGTCGCCATGGTGATACTTACAGACTGGTTTTTCAGCCCAAACAAAGAGGCCACATCTATACCACTTTCTGGTGCTGAGAAATTGCTTATTCATGTTTGTTCAGTTGCTAAGGTACTCTAAATGGTTGCTATGGTGTGGCTATATAGTTTATGGATGATATTTAAAGACTATTTGACAGTCTGAATCACAGAGCCCAACCCATGTTTCTACAATGTTTTGGTGCTGAAAATTGTTTGTTAATGTCCTTTACGGTTGCTAGGGTGCTTTTGGTAGATAGCTATGAAGTTGTCATGTCAGTACTTATTGGCTGATAGGCCGAGTCAAAAGAGCCCCCCAAGTCTCTGTGACCTCCTGATCCAAAGATATAATCTTTAAAAGTCTATGTAAATTTTTCATCCAGAACACTCAATTACTTATAAAAGATAGCACACCTCTATAACTGGGAGGTTACTATCGTATTGCTAAGTGGTTGGTAGTTGTCACATCATTACTATGTAGTTTATAGAGTTATTTATGTTCTTAGTCTGATTTAACACTTAGCTAATCACTATTAGCATGTATTCACTGCTAGTGTAGATGCATGAGGAAGTCCTGAATCACGAGTCAAAGAGCAAAACCTGCATGTTTATATGACACTTTATCCAAAGATATCCTTGATCTGTTTTCAATGGAGGTCTATGGGTGGTTGCTAGGTGCTGTAAGTGGTTGCTAGGGTGTGGCTATGAAGGTCATAGGTCATTACTTATTGGTTACTTAAAAGAGGAGTCAAATGAGTGTGTGAGTTACAGAGAGAGAGAGAGAAGGGGTTCCTAAGGGCCTGTGTGTGTGTGTGAGAAAGTGACAGTTGAGATTCAAATTCACAACACCAATGTAAGTCAATGGGATTTTTGCCCGTTCTCTGTGTGAACATAGGTCCGATCGCTTAGAAAAGATATAGCCCACATCTCCTCAATGAGCCGGTCGATTTGAGTCTTTCATGGGTCTGTGACAAGGTGCAGGAGGAGTAGCGAAAAGTTTTGTCCAGAAGAAGAATAAGAAGAAGCAGAATAATAATAATAAGTATGCAAGAGAATAATAGTGATGTTTGCCTTTGGCAAGCACCACTAATAATAATAATAAGTTTAAGAATGTCAGTAAGTTGGCTTTCAAGCCAACTTAATGAAGAAGTTGTACATAGAAGTTGGCTTTTGATTATAATAAAGAAGTGATCAGTGGTTAGTTGACTTCAGATTGTTCTAGACAAACTTTAGTTCTGAGGTAGCTGAATGTTTGGCAGCTGAAAGTTGGTTTAAAGGTTTTCAGTTTGAAATAGCTGGTTAAGTGTTCATTTACAGTTTTTAAAAGAAAACCAGAAAATGTTTCTAGATTATTAAGATGTTATTAGATGATTGAAGAATACATCTGTTGCTAGATGTGATTAAGATGTTACAAGATATTGCTAAGATGATTGTCATAGTGACTAAGATGTTTAGATGTTTAACATGACAAGATGTTACCAGATTTTGTTGATGATTGAGAAAGATGTCGTAAAGATGTTTAATTGATAGATGTTATAAAGATTTGCTAAGATGTTTCTATGATAGAAGATGTTACAAAGATGTTGAAGATGAATAGAAGTTACTGATCTTGGTTAGATGATTAATAGTGACTAAAGATTAAAGATGTTTCTAACTGATTAGATAAAAGATGTTACAAGATGATTAAGAAGTGAATAGTCTTGAAGATGATAAGTGACAGCATGTGCTAGCAAGATGTTTAATATGATTGCATGTTATAGATGTTGCTGATGATTCAGTGTTAAGTCTTGAAGATTTCTATGTTTCTAAAGATGGTTAGTATGTTGTTAGATAGATAGAAAGATTAGAAATATTAGATAGATGAGTTTGAATGGATTAGAAATAGTACATAGAAGGAATCTTGAGAGTCTAAAACTTCTGAGTTTAAAATTTGTATTTTGACAGTTGAGTTTGAATGTCTTGGCTCATTTGAACATTCCAATGTAAATCATGGATTTTCTGATTTTTAATCTTCATTTATGAAAACTATAAGTCATCAGTTAGAAAAGATAGCACTAATGAGATCAGTCTGAACAGCTGGGCTGAGTTTGGTGATTCTAGTTAAAGCAGAGGAGATGCATTCAGAAATTTAGTCTAAGAATAATAATAATACTGATTAAAAGTTTGTCGAGACAAACTAGTTGAGAAAGTAGCCTGAATGTTTAAAGCAGTTGTGAAAGTTGAAGTTTAAAGGTTTTCAGTTTGAAATAGGCTAGTTATATTCATTACTGGTTTTAAAAGGTAAAATGTTGATACATGATTAGATGAATAGATGATTGAAGTGATAGATTTAAAGATGTTTGATATGAAGATTGTATGATAACAAGATCAAAGATATGAAGATGAAACAAGTGATAAAGATATGTAGATGTTTAACATGATTAGATGTTACTAGATGATGCTAGATGATTGAAGTGAAACATTGTAGATGACTAACAAGTGAAAAGATATGAGATGATAACAAGTGACTAGATGTCATGTTTCTAACATGATTGATGTTAGATGTTGTTAGAAGATAGATCTTGAGATGTTTTGCTAGATGATTGCGATAGTCTTGAGATGATAGAAGAGCATGTGCTAGATGTTTATTCAGATTAAAGATGTTACTAAAGATGTTGAAAGATGATTAATAGCATCTTGTTAGATGATAACAAATTGACTAAAGATGTCAGATGTTTCTAACATTACAAGATGTAGCATCTGAGATGATTAGAAGGTCAAATTTGAAGATGATGGTGACTAGCAAAGATTTTCAACATGAAAGATGTTATTAGTATGTTGCTAGTGATAAGATTGAAATGTTTCTAACAGACAGTACAAGATGTTTTAAAGATGATTGTGACAAATCTTGCTAAGCAGTAAAGATGATTGAAGATGCTCAAAGATGTTACAAGATGATTGGCAGTGTGACAAAATTGTTAAAGATGACTAAGTGATAGCATGTAAAGATGTTTCTAACATTATTGAAATGTTAGATCGATGATTGAAGTGATAGTCTTTGCATGTCAGAAGACTACATGTTTTAAAGATTTTAACATGTTAAATGTTACTGGTATGTTGAATAGATGTGCTAAAGATGTTTCTAAAGAAAGATGTTGAAGATGATTGTATGATAAAGTCTTAAGATGTTTATGATTAAATGTTATTAAATGTTAAAGATGATTAGCTATGATAGATGTGAAGTTAACATGATTAGATGATAGATGTTGCTGTCTGATAGAAGTCAAAGATGTGCTAATGTTTCTAATATGATTAGATGTTATAGATGTGCTAGATGTTTCTAGATGTTAGTATGTTGTGGATAGATAGAAAGATTAGAAATATTAGATATGAGTTTGAATGATTAGAAATAGTATAGAAGGAAGTTGATTGAGTCTCAAGATTCTGAGTAAAAGTTGTATTTTGACAGTTGGAGTTTGAATGTCTTGGCTCATTTGAACATTGTAATGTAAATCAATGGATTTATGATTTTTAATCAGTTTGAAAACATAAGTCAATCAGAAAAGATATAGCACACTAAGTGAGATCACTGAACATCTGAGTTTGGTGATTCTGTAAAGCTCAGGAGGAGATGCATTCAGAAATTTGTCTAAGAAGAATAATAACAGATTAAAAGTATATACAAACTTTAGTTGTTTGAGAAAAAGACCTGAATGTTTAAAGCAGTGTAAAGTTGAAGTTTAAAGGTTTTCAGTTTGAAATAGGCTAGTTAAGATTCATTTACTGTTTTGGTCCAGAAAATTGATAGCATGATTGAAGTGATAGATGTTGCTATGTTTCTAGATGATTAGATCTAGATGATTAAGTGACTAGATGTCACCAAAGATGTTTCTAATATGATTCATGTTGTTAGATGATTAGAAGTGACTAGCATCTTGAACATGACTAACAAGTGCTAGCATGTTTCATGATATATGTTACTGATTTTGCTAGATGAAAGAATTACAGATCTTGAAGATGAAAGCAAGCATGTGAGATGTTTCAACATGATTGCATGTTAGATGTTGCTAGATGATTACAGTTGCTAGATGACTATGACTAGCATGTCGTACATGTTTCTAACATGATTAGATGTTAATAACATGTTGAGATGACAAAAGTGAAGTTTGTAGATGTTTCAACATGATTGATTGATCTTGAAGATGATGATGACCAGCATGTAAGATGTTTCTAACATTATTAAAAGATGTTACTAGATGTTGCAAGATGATTAAGGACTAAAATGTGATTTCTATAGATTGATGTTAAACATGTTGAGATAAGAATGATTAGATGTCAGATGTTGAGATGATTAAAGAAGTATAAAGATCTTCTAACAGGGACTAGAATGTCAAAGATGTTTCTAACATGATTGCATGTTAAGATGTTGCTAGATGATTGAAGTGTACATCTTGAGATGAAGAAGTGATAGATGTGTAACATGTTTCTAACATGATTAGCATGTTACCAAAGATGTTGCTAACATGACTATAAGAAGTGTGAGCATGTTTAACATGATTAGATGTAGATTTGTTAGATAGAATGCTAGCATGATAAAAGTGACTAGCATGTGATGTTTCTATATTGTAGCATGTTAAGATGATTAGCATAAAGTTGCTATTGATAGTTTGAGATGTAGCAAGTGATATGTGATGTTTCTAACATGATGCATGTTACTGCATGTTGATGTTAGATGTACTAGATGTGCTAGTGGTTGTATGTTGAGAATAGATGAAGATTAGAAATATTAGCTAGATGAGTTTGAATGGTTAGAAATAGAGAAGGGAAGTTGATTGAGTCTCAATGATTCTGGGAGTTTAAAAGTTGTATTTTGACAGTTGGAGTTTGAATTGTCTTGGCTCATTTGAACATTCCAATGTATCAATGGGATTTTATAATTTTAATCTCAGTTTTATGAACATAAGTCCAATCAGTTAGAAAAGATATAGCACACTAATGAGATCAGTCTGACATCTGATTTGGGATTCTTAAAGCAGGAGGAGTGCATTCAGAAATTTCTAAGAATAATAATAATAACTAGAATGTACATTTCCTGAAGAAAATGTGAGTGGTGCTTGCAGTGGCAAAACTCGCTGGGCAGATACTACAGTGTTCTGCGTGATTGTAGAGAGCCAACTCCCATGTCTGTATGATGTTGTGGAGCTGAGATATGGCTTCTTTATGTTGCTACGGTTGCTAGGGTTCTCTATGGTTGCTAGGGTGTAGCTGCACAGTCGCCATGGTGATACTTACAGACTGGTTTTTCAGCCCAAACAAAAGAGGC
This sequence comes from Onychostoma macrolepis, assembly GCF_012432095.1. NCBI lineage: Eukaryota > Metazoa > Chordata > Actinopteri > Cypriniformes > Cyprinidae > Onychostoma > Onychostoma macrolepis. The sequence goes on along the minus strand of NC_081175.1, from coordinate 8,752,491 downwards.
CACATATCTATACCACTTTCTGGTGCTGAGAAATTGCTTATTCATGTGTTTGTTCAGTTGCTAAGGTACTCTAAATGGTTGCTATGGTGTGACTATACAGTTTATGGCATGATATTTAAAGACTATTTGACAGTCTGAATCAACAGAGCCCAACCATGTTTCTACAATGTTTTGGTGCTGGAAAATTGTTTGTTAATGTCCTTTACGGTTGCTAGGGTGCTGTAAGTGGTTGCTAGGGCATAGCTATGAAGTTGTCATGTCAGTACTTATTGGCTGCTTGATAGGCCGAGTCAAAAGAGCCTCCCCAAGTCTCTGTGACCTCCTGATCCAAAGATATAATCTCACTAATTTTGTGCCAATGTTAAGTCTATGGGACTTTTTCGCCCAAATTTTTTCATCCATCAGATGAACATCGACACTCAATTACTTATAAAACATAGCACACCTCTATAACTGGGAGGTTACTAAGCGTATTGCTAAGCGGTTGGTAGTTGTCACACATCATTACTATGTAGATTTATAGAGTTATTCGTATGTTCTTAGTCTGATTTAACACTTAGCTAATCACTATTAGCATGTAGCTATTCACTGCTAGCATGTGTAGCATGCATGAGGAAGTCCTGTTTGCGATCACGAGTCAAAAGAGCAAAACCTGCATGTTTATATGACACTTTTATCCAAAGATATCCTTTTGATCTGTTTTCAATGGAGGTCTATGGGGTGGTTGCTAGGGTGCTGTAAGTGGTTGCTAGGGTGTGGCTATGAAGGTCATAGGTCATTACTTATTGGTTACTTAAAAGAGGAGTCAAATGAGTGTGTGTGAGTTACAGAGAGAGAGAGAGAGAGAAGGGGCTCTAAGGGCCTGCGTGTGTGTGTGTGAGAAAGTGACAGTTGAGATTCAAATTC
>NC_081175.1:8580000-8751485 GCF_012432095.1 Onychostoma macrolepis | reverse complement strand
AACAAAATCAAAGCCTGATACTAGAGCACAAATGCAATGTGGAGCGAGCATACTCACTCACGCACACACACACTCTCTTACACACATACCCGCCATTCATATCTGCTTATTGCAGTTGTTGTTTTAGTTTAGTTTTTTTTCTTCGTTTTGATTTTATTTACATTTATGTAAAAAAAAAAAGTTTTTGTGGCATTATTGCAAAAGCGAGCACTTCAAAATACATGAAACAAACAAAACAAATTCTAACCTTTGGGAAAAATACTGTTTTTAATGTATTTTATAATTTTTCAATATATAATTAAAAATATATCAGAAAAGATGTGAGAGGAGTAACTGACCACTTCCAGAAAAATGAATGGCTCTCTATGGGCCTCTGCTGTATATATATGGTCATTACACTATTCTTTCAAAATCTGTGATTTCCACAAGTTTTCTCTAACCACCAGATGGCAGTATTGTACACCTAACACCTAGATCAATATCCAGAAACAGTTTAAATTAAATTTAGATCATCATTTAAGAGATTTATTCATAAAAATGTAATATTTCACATGCAAGCTAATGGTGTAGCTGAGGATTTTTGTGGTAAACAGGTACAAAAGTACTTCATATCTCCCAAAACACAGCATTAATGTATAGATAAGAAGTAAACAAACAAACAAAAAATATATATTATATGTATGATTAAAAATTTATAATTGTTTTACAATTACTCTTTCAATTTTGGGGTCATATTGCCCCCAAAGGACACAGGTGTAAACAGGAAAAACAGGTCTTATGATTGAAAGGTCTATGTTTGTTTATTTGTTTGTTTGTGTGTGTGCGGCGTGTCTGTGTGTCTGTGTGTGTGTGCGGCGTGTCTGTGTGTCTGTGTGTGTGAGGCGTGTCTGTGTGTCTGTGTGTGTGCGGCGTGTCTGTGTGTGTGTGTGTGTGTGTGTGTGAGATAGATCTCAGATAGAGAGATAGATGAGTTTGAATGGGTTAGAAATAGTACATAGAAGGAAGTCTGATAGAGAGATAGATAGATAGATAGATAGAGAGATAGATGAGTTTGATTGGGTTAGAAATAGTACATAGAAGGGAAGTCTGATAGATAGATAGATAGATAGAGAGATAGATGAGTTTGAATGGGTTAGAAATAGTACATAGAAGGGAAGTCTGATTGAGTCTAATGGGCTTCAGTGTGTTTAGATTTAAATTTTGACAGTTGGAGTTTGACGGAATGTTCAGATGAGCCAATGTAAGTCTATGGGATTTTTTATGATTTTTAATCTTCATTTTTATGAAAACCGTAAGTCGGATTAGTTAGAAAAGATATAGCACGCTAAGTCAGATCAGTCTCAAGACTTGGGCTGAGTTTGGAGTTTGTAGAGTTAAAGCTCTAGGAGGAGTAGCAGTCAGAAATTTTAGTCTCAGAAAAAGAATAATAATAATAATAAGTTTAAGTACAATATCAGTAAGTTGGCTTTCTCAAGCCAACTTAACTAGAATGTACATTTCCTGAAGAAAATGTGAGTGGTGCTTGCAGTGGCAAAACTCGGCACTAGGCTGTCAATATAGCCTTCAGTATGATTCTAGAGAGCCAACTCCCATGTCTGTATGATATTGTGGAGCTGAGATATGGCTTCTTTATGTTGCTATACGGTTGCTAGGGTTCTGTATGTGGTTGCTAGGGTGTCGCTGCACAGTCGCCATGGTGATACTTACAGACTGGTTTTTCAGCCCAAACAAAAGAGGCCAGCCCCATATCTATACTACTTTCTGGTGCTGAGAAATTGCATATTCATGTGTTTGTTCAGTTACTAAGGTACTCTAAATGGTTGCTATGGTGTGGCTATATAGTTTACGGATGATATTTAAAGACTATTTTGACAGTCTGTATCAGCAGAGCCCAACCCAATGTTTCTACGATGTTTTGATGCTGACAAATTGTTTGTTAATGTTCTTTTACGGTTGCTAGGGTGCTTTAAGAGGTTGCTAGGGCATAGCTACGAAGTTATCATGTCAGTACTTATTGGCCGCTTGATAGGCCGAGTCAAAAGAGCCCTCCCCCAAGTCTCTGTGACCTCCTGATCCAAAGATATAATCTCACTAATTTTGTGCCAATGTTAAGTCAATGGGACTTTTTCGTCCAAATTTTTTCATCCACCAGATGAACATCGTACACTCAATTACTTATAAAAGATATAGCACACCTCTATAACTGGGCGGTTACTATCGTGTTGCTAAGTGGTTGGTAGTTGTCACACATCATTACTATCTAGTTCTATAGAGTTATTTGTATGTTCTTAGCCTGATTTAACACTTAGCTAATCACTATTAGCATGTAGCTATTCACTGCTAGTATGTGTAGCAGGCATGAGGAAAGTCCTGTTTGCAATCACGAGTCAAAAGAGCAAAACCTGCATGTTTATATGACACTTTTATCCAAAGATATCCTTTTTGATCTGTTTTCAATGGAGGTCTATGGGGTGGTTGCTAGGGTGCTGTAAGTGGTTGCTAGGGTGTGGCTATGAAGGTCATAGGTCATTACTTATTGGTTTCTTAAAAGATGAGTCAAATGAGTGTGTGTGAGTTACAGAGAGAGAGAGAGAGAAGGGGTTCCTAAGGGCCTGCGTGTGTGTGTGTGTGAGAAAGTGACAGTTGAGATTCAAATTCACGAACACTCCGCCAATGTAAGTCAATGGGATTTTTTTGCCCGCTTTTTCGTCCGCTGTGTGAACATCGTAGGTCCGATCGCTTAGAAAAGATATAGCCCACATCTCCTCAATGAGCCGGTCGATTTGACGCCTCTTTCATGGGTCTGTGACAAACGGTGCAGGAGGAGTAGCGAACCGAAGTTTTGTCCAGAAGAAGAATAAGAAGAAGCAGAATAATAATAATAAGTATGCAAGAGAACAATAGTGATGCCTTGCCTTTGGCAAGCACCACTAATAATAATAATAAGTTTAAGTACAATATCAGTAAGTTGGCTTTCTCAAGCCAACTTAATAAGAAGAAGTTTAAGTACAATATCAGTAAGTTGGCTTTCTCAAGCCAACTTAAGTTTAAGTACAATATCAGTAAGTTGGCTTTCTCAAGCCAACTTAATAATAAGCTTAAGTAGCAGATCAGTAGGTTGGCTCTCTCAAGCCAACCTAACTAGATTAAAAAGTTCGTCGAGACAAACTTTAGGTTGGCTTGAGAAAGCCTAGCCTGAATGTTTAAAGCAGTTGTGAAAGCTTGAAGTTTAAAGGTTTTCAGTTTGAAATAGGCTAGTTAAGTGTTCATTTACTAGTTTTTAAAAGTTAAAAACCAGAAAAAGGTTGATAGCATTATTAGCATGTTATTAGCATGATTAGCAAGTGACTAGCCTGTTGCTAGCATGTTTCTAGCATGGTTAGTATGTTGCTAGCATATTGCTAGCATGATTAGCAAGTGACTAGCATGTCGCTAGCATGTTTCTAACATGATTAGCATGTTACTAGCATTTTGCTAGCATGATTAGCAAGTGACTAGCATGTCGCTAGCATGTTTCTAACTTGATTAGCATGTTACTAGCATTTCGCTAGCATGTTTCTAACATGATTAGCATGTTACTAGCATGTTGCTAGCATGAATAGCAAGTTACTAGCATCTTGCTAGCATGACTAGCAAGTGACTAGCATGTCGCTAGCATGTTTCTAACATGATTAGCATGTTAATAGCATGTTGCTAGCATGATTAGCAAGTGAATAGCATCTTGCTAGCATGACTAGCATGTGACTAGCATGTCGCTAGCATGTTTCTAATATGATTAGCATGTTACTAGCATGTTGCTAGCATGATTTGCAAGTGACTAGCATCTTGCTAGCATGACTAGCATGTTTCTAGCATGGTTAGTATGTTGCTAGGATAGATAGAAAGATTAGAAATATTAGATAGATGAGTTTGAATGGATTAGAAATAGTACATAGAAGGGAATCTTGATTGAGTCTCAAATGATTCTGGGAGTTTAAAATTTGTATTTTGACAGTTGGAGTTTGAATTGTCTTGGCTCATTTGAACATTCCGTAATGGTAAATCAATGGGATTTTCTGATTTTTAATCTTCAGTTTTATGAAAACTATAAGTCGAATCAGTTAGAAAAGATATAGCACACTAAGTGAGATCAGTCTGAACAGCTGGGCTGAGTTTGGTGATTCTAGCTTGAAAGCTCTAGGAGGAGATGCATTCAGAAATTTAGTCTAAGAATAATAATAATAACTAGATTAAAAAGTTTGTCGAGACAAACTTTAGGTTGGCTTGAGAAAGCCTAGCCTGAATGTTTAAAGCAGTTGTGAAAGCTTGAAGTTTAAAGGTTTTCAGTTTGAAATAGGCTAGTTAAGTATTCATTTACTGGTTTTTAAAAGGTAAAAACCAGAAAAAGGTTGATAGCATGATTAGCATGTTACTAGCATGATTAGCAAGTGACTAGCATGTCGTCAGCATGTTTCTAACATGATTAGCATGTTACTAGCATGATGCTAGCATGATTAGCAAGTGACTAGCATCTTGCTAGCATGACTAACAAGTGACTAGCATATCGCTAGCATGACTAACAAGTGACTAGCATGTCGTCAGCATGTTTCTAACATGATTAGCATGTTAGCATGTTGCTAGCATGATTAGCAAGTGACTAACATCTTGCCAAGATGACTAACAACTGACTAGCATATCGCTAGCATGACTAACAAGTGACTAGCATGTCGCTAGCATGTTTCTAACATGATTAGCATGTTACTAGCATGTTGCTAGTATGATTAGCAAGTGACTAGCATCTTGCTAGCATGTTGCTAGCATGATTAGCAATTGACTAGCATCTTGCTAGCATGACTAGCAAGTGACTAGCATGTCGCTAGCATGTTTATAACACGATTAGCATGTTACTAGCATGTTGCTAGCATGATTGGCAAGTGACTAGCATCTTGTTAGCATGACTAACAATTGACTAGCATGTCGCTAGCATGTTTCTAACATTATTAGCATGTTACTAGCATCTTGCTAGCATGATTAGCAAGTGACTAGCATCTTGCTAGCATGACTAGCAAGTGACTAGCATGTTGCTAGCATTTTTCTAACATGATTAGCATGCTACTAGTATGTTGCTAGCAAGTGACTAGCATGTCGCTAGCATGTTTCTAACACGATTAGCATGTTACTAGCATGTTGCTAGCATGATTAAGAAGTGACTAGCATCTTGCTAGCATGTTTCTAACATGATTAGATGTTACTAGCATGTTGCCAGCATGATTGGCAAGTGATCTAGCATCTTGTTAAGATGACTAACAAGTGACTAGCATGTCGCCAAAGATGTTTCTAACATTATTAGCATGTTACCAGCATGTTGCCAGCATGATTAGCAAGTGATCAGCATCTTGCTAGCATGACTAGCAAGTGACTAGCATGTTTTGCCAAGCATTTTTCTAACATGATTAGCATGCTACTAGTATGTTGCTGCAAGTGACTAGCATGTCGCTAGCATGTTTCTAACACGATTAGCATGTTACTAGCATGTTGCTAGCATGATTAGCAAGTGACTAGCATCTTGCTAGCATGTTTCTAACATGATTAGCATGCTACTAGCATGTTGCTAGCATGATTGGCAAGTGACTAGCATCTTGTTAAGATGACTAACAAGTGACTAGCATGTCGCCAAAGATGTTTCTAACATTATTAGCATGTTACCAGCATGTTGCTAGCATGATTAGCAAGTGACTAGCATCTTGCTAGCATGACTAGCAAGTGACTAGCATGTTTTGCTAGCATTTTTCTAACATGATTAGCATGCTACTAGTATGTTGCTAGCAAGTGACTAGCATGTCGCTAGCATGTTTCTAACACGATTAGCATGTTGCTAGCATGATTAGCAAGTGACTAGCATCTTGCTAGCATGTTTCTAACATGATTAGCATGCTATTAGCATGTTGCTAGCATGATTAGCAAGTGACTAGCATGTCGCTAGCATGTTTCTAACATGATTAGCATGCTACTAGCATGTTGCTGTCTTGACTAGGAAGTGACTAGCATGTCGCTAGGATGTTTCTAATATGATTAGCATGCTACTAGCATGTCGCTAGCATGTTTCTAGCATGGTTAGTATGTTGTTAGGATAGATAGAAAGATTAGAAATATTAGATAGATGAGTTTGAATGGATTAGAAATAGTACATAGAAGGGAAGCTTGATTGAGTCTCAAAGATTCTGGGAGTTTAAAAGTTGTATTTTGACAGTTGGAGTTTGAATTGTCTTGGCTCATTTGAACATTCCGTAATGGTAAATCAATGGGATTTTATGATTTTTAATCTTCAGTTTTATGAAAACTATAAGTCCAATCAGTTAGAAAAGATATAGCACACTAAGTGAGATCAGTCTGAACAGCTGGGCTGAGTTTGGTGATTCTAGCTTGAAAGCTCTAGGAGGAGATGCATTCAGAAATTTAGTCTAAGAAGAATAATAATAACTAGATTAAAAAGTTCGTCGAGACAAACTTTAGGTTGCTTGAGAAAGCCTAGCCTGAATGTTTAAAGCAGTTGTGAAAGCTTGAAGTTTAAAGGTTTTCAGTTTGAAATAGGCTAGTTAAGTATTCATTTACTGGTTTTTAAAAGGTAAAAACCAGAAAAAGGTTGATAGCATGATTAGCAAGTGACTAGCATGTTGCTAGCATGTTTCTAGCATGATTAGCATGTTGCTAGCATGATTAGCAAGTGACTAGCATGTCACCAGCATGTTTCTAACATGATTAGCATGTTGCTAGCATGATTAGCAAGTGACTAGCATCTTGCTAACATGACTAACAAGTGACTAGCATGTTTCTAAAATGATTAGCATGTTACTAGCATTTTGCTAGCATGATTAGCAAGTTACTAGCATCTTGCTAGCATGACTAACAAGTGACTAGCATGTCGCTAGCATGTTTCTAACATGATTAGCATGTTACTAGCATGTTGCTAGCATGATTAGCAAGTGACTAGCATCTTGCTAGCATGACTAGCAAGTGACTAGCATGTCGCTAGCATGTTTCTAACATGATTAGCATGCTACTAACATGTTGCTAGCATGACTAGCAAGTGACTAGCATTTCGCTAGCATGTTTCTAACATGATTAGCATGTTACTAGCATCTTGCTAGCATGACTAGCAGGTGACTAGCATGTCGCTAGCATGTTTCTAACATTATTAGCATGTTACTAGCATGTTGCTAGCATGATTAGCAAGTGACTAGCATGTCGCTAGCATGTTTCTAACATGATTAGCATGCTACTAACATGTTGCTAGCATGACTAGCAAGTGACTAGCATGTCGCCAGCATGTTGCTAGCATGATTAACAAGTTACTAGCATCTTGCAGCATGACTGGCAAGTGACTAGAATGTCGCCAGCATGTTTCTAACATGATTAGCATGTTACTAGCATGTTGCTAACATGATTAGCAAGTGACTAGCATCTTGCTAGCATGACTAGCAAGTGACTAGCATGTCGCTAACATGTTTCTAACATGATTAGCATGCTACTAGCATGTTGCTAACATGACTATCAAGCGACTAGCATGTCGCTAGCATGTTTCTAACATGATTAGCATGCTACTAGCATCTTGCTAGCATGACTAGCAAGTGACTAGCATGACTAGCAAGTGACTAGCATGTCGCTAGGGTGTTTCTAACATGATTAGCATGTTGCTAGCATGATTAGCAAGTGACTAGCATCTTGCTAGCGTGACTAGCATCTTGCTAGCATGACTAGCAAGTGACTAGCATGTCGCTAGGATGTTTCTAACATGACTAGCATGTTACTAGCATGTTGCTAGCATGATTAGCATGCTACTAGCATGTCGCTAGCATGGTTAGTATGTTGCTAGGATAGATGGAAAGATTAGAAATATTAGCTAGATGAGTTTGAATGGATTAGAAATAGTACATAGAAGGGAAGCTTGATTGAGTCTCAAATGATTCTGGGAGTTTAAAAGTTGTATTTTGACAGTTGGAGTTTGAATTGTCTTGGCTCATTTGAACATTCCGTAATGGTAAGTCAATGGGATTTTATAATTTTTAATCTTCAGTTTTATGAAAACTATAAGTCCAATCAGTTAGAAAAGATATAGCACACTAAGTGAGATCAGTCTGAACAGCTGGGCTGAGTTTGGTGATTCTAGCTTGAAAGCTCTAGGAGGAGATGCATTCAGAAATTTAGTCTAAGAATAATAATAATAACTAGAATGTACATTTCCTGAAGAAAATGTGAGTGGTGCTTGCAGTGGCAAAACTCGGCGCTGGGCAGATACTACCGTGTTCTGCGCGATAGTAGAGAGCCAACTCCCATGTCTGTATGATGTTGTGGAGCTGAGATATGGTTTCTTTATGTTGCTATACGGTTGCTAGGGTTCTCTATATGGTTGCTAGGGTGTAGCTGCACAGTCGACATGGTGATACTTACAGACTGGTTTTTCAACCCAAACAAAAGAAGCCACCCCCATATCTATACCACTTTCTGGTGCTGAGAAATTGCTTATTCATGTGTTTGTTCAGTTGCTAAGGTACTCTAAATGGTTGCTATGGTGTGACTATACAGTTTATGGGATGATATTTAAAGACTATTTGACAGTCTGAATCAACAGAGCCCAAAGGCATGTTTCTACAATGTTTTGGTGCTGGAAAATTGTTTGTTAATGTCCTTTTACGGTTGCTAGGGTGCTGTAAGTGGTTGCTAGGGCATAGCTATGAAGTTGTCATGTCAGTACTTATTGACTGCTTGATAGGCCGAGTCAAAAGAACCCTCCCCCAAGTCTCTGTGACCTCCTGATCCAAAGATATAATCTCACTAATTTTGTGCCAATGTTAAATCTATGGGACTTTTTCGCCCAAATTTTTTCATCCATCAGATGAACATCGTACACTCAATTACTTATAAAACATATAGCACACCTCTATAACTGGGAGGTTACTAAGCGTATTGCTAAGTGGTTGGTAGTTGTCACACATCATTACTATATAGATTTATAGAGTTATTCGTATATTCTTAGTCTGATTTAACACTTAGCTAATCACTATTAGCATGTAGCTATTCACTGCTAGCATGTGTAGCATGCATGAGGGAAGTCCTGTTTGCGATCACGAGTCAAAAGAGCAAAACCTGCATGTTTATATGACACTTTTATCCAAAGATATCCCTTTTGATCTGTTTTCAATGGAGGTCTATGGGGTGGTTGCTAGGGTGCTGTAAGTGGTTGCTAGGGTGTGGCTATGAAGGTCATAGGTCATTACTTATTGGTTACTTAAAAGAGGAGTCAAATGAGTGTGTGTGAGTGACAGAGAGAGAGAGAGAGAAGGGGCTCTAAGGGCCTGCGTGTGTGTGTGTGTGAGAAAGTGACAGTTGAGATTCAAATTCACGAACATTCCACCATTGTAAGTCAATGGGATTTTTTGCCCGCTTTTTCGTCCGCTGTGTGAACATCTTAGGTCCGATCGCTTAAAAAAGATATAGCCCACATCTCCTCAATGAGCCGGTCGATTTGACACCTCTTTCATGGGTCTGTGACAAACGGTGCAGGAGGAGTAGCGAATTGAAATTTTTGTCCAGAAGAAGAATAAGAAGAAGCAGAATAATAAGTATGCAAGATAACAATAGTGATGCCTTGCCTTTGGCCGTGGCAAAACTCAGCACTCGGTTGCTAGGTCGGCATGAGTGTTTTCCATGGCACTGCTAGGCGGTTCCTAGGGCACTCGGGGTGGTTGCTAGGGTGTTGTTATGCAGTTGCTAGGGTAATCAGGGTGGTTGCTAAGGTGTTGCTATGCAGTTGCCAGGGTGCTTGGGGTGGTTGCTAGGGTGTTGCTATGCGGTTGCTAGGGTATTCAGGGTGGTTGCTAGGGTATCCAGGATGGTTGCTAGGGCCATTGCTAGGGTACTCAAGGTGGTTGCTAAGGTAAATGGGGTGGTTGCTAGGGTGTTGCTATGGTACTTGGGTGGTTGCTAGGGTACCTAGGGTGGTTGCTAGGGTGTTACTAGGTAGTTACTAGTTGTCACAGATCGTTACTATGGAGTTTTATAGAGTTCTTAGTTTGAATTAGCACTTAGCTAATCACTATTAGCATGTAGCTATTCACTGATAGCATGTGTAGCATGTTTGGAAGTCCTATTTGTTAGCATGAGTCAAAAACACCAACTCCCAAGTCTATACGACATTCTGATGCAAAGATATAGGACTTGATAAATGGTTGCTAGGGTACTCTGTTTGGTTGTTAGGAAGTGGCTTGGCAGCTGCCAATGATAATACTCCAAAGGCTGTTTGCCAGTATGAATAATATAAACCAACCCCCATGTCTCTATGACATTTAGATTTGAAGATATGCCTGTTTGGGTTTGGGTTGCTAGGGTGCTCGACATTGGTTGCTAGGGAGTGGCTAGGACGTGTCTATGGTGATTCATGATTGGCTGTTTCCTGCCCCGAGTCAAACCCCCATGTCTCTATGATATTCAGATTTAAAGATATGCCTGTTTCGGTTTGGGTTGCTAGGGTACTCTACATTAGTTGCTAGGGAGTGGCTAGGAAGTGTCTATGGTGATTCATGATTGGCTGTTTGCTGCCCCGAGTCAAACGAGCCCACCCCCATGTCTGTATGACATTCAGATTTGAAGATATGCCTGTTTGCGTTTGGGTTGCTAGGGTACTCGATATTGGTTGCTAGGGAGTAGCTAGGAAGTGTCTATGGTGATTCATTATTGGCTGTTTGCTGCTCTGAGTCAAATGAGCCCACCCCCATGTCTCTATGACACTGTGATCTGAAGATATCCATCTGGGCTTTTAACATGGCAGTCTATGGGATCAGTTGCTAGGGTGCTATAAATGGTTGCTAGGGCGTGGCTTGATAGCTTCATAATGATCCTGAGAGTCTGATTGGTTGGCTGAGTAAAATGAGCCCACCCCCATGTCTCTATGATATTGTGATGCAGAGTTATGTTTAATGCAAAATTCCTATGTAAATTACCATAGTAGGAAAAACGTTTGCTGTTTCATGGGCCGTCCCTCACCATAATATGTCAATGGGGCAATTTTGGGGCGCTCTTGTGAACTCGCGTGCGCCATTTTGCCATGTGCTAATGAAGTGAAACATATTCTGAATAGGTGGAACTATAACGTGACTGAACTCTTCCATTTGTCTCCTAATGCTCTGTGTGCAGGTATTTATTTCTTTATAATGTTTATGGATTTACTCTGTTTATTCAGTTGTGCATTTTCTGCATTAAGTAAATGTTTTATGCTAACTGTGTTTTGTAAAGCACTTAATTCATGGTTTTACTAAGAAATTTTATATTTTCATTAACTTCTTGTACATACAGAGTTCCCATAAAATGGATGATGTAAGCTGTGTAATTTATGTACCTCATATTATCCATTACTTTATATTTAGTTTTTCTATTCATGTTATTCTGGCTTGATTTAAAATATCTTATACGATCACAAAGCAATAAGTTTAATAAGAAAAAGACAGAAGGAAAAGACTTTGAATTGTTTCGAAAAATTGTCTGTTTCATTGTACTTATTTCAGATTCCTGTATTATTTTTGTCTGTTTTGTTTATAACATCATACTGTTTACTGTTATATTAAGTGCAGTAGAGCTATGGAGAACTGCTGTTGTTGGAACTATAATGTGACTGAACTCTAACATTTGTCTCCTCCTGCTCTGTGTGCAGGCATCAAATAAATTCTAACATCATCCATGTCCAGAGTGTGAGTGCTGATGAAGGGTGGAACAGATAAAAAAAACAAGAAGGTCACATATATGATTAAATATAAAATTAATAGTAGTTATTAAGATCGATGTGGTTTGGAATTGGTAAAATGTGCTTGGAAAAAAATATGATCAGAATATCAACGTGCCTAATAATTATTCACGCACTGTAAAGATGTGCTCACTTTACACAGAGTGTGCGTGATCGCGAAATCGAACGTGAAAGTGAACTGTGAGCGCTCATTCAAATGTGATTTCAATACCCCGCATATTAATAGTGCGAAAATTATAAACAATATAGAATGTTTGCGGGAGCGGGACACACACGTTGCGGGAGTGGGCGGTAATGGTCAGAAACTCAGCGGGAGCGACTTAAGAAAACTCTAGGCTGCACATCAACACAAGTTTTTTTTTTTTTTTGCGCTACCCCATCTCCAACCCAATCATTTGTGCCGTTTCGTTCTGTCTTTGACAGCACATATAGGACAATTTTTGAAATAGCGCCATAAACTAAATTTATTTCAAATTTAATTCAAGCACTTTCAAGGACCTATGTTTGTTTTCAAGTACTAGGCCTTGAATCCATATGTCTGAAATTCAAGTACTTTCAAGAAGCGTGGGAACCCTGTATGTGGGATATTCAACCTGTTCTCATAAAAATACGTACCTCTGCGCACTTTGTGCGACACCGTTTTACGTACCTTGCTGCACGTTTCGCCGCAGTTTCAAATAGAAATGTCCACTGAGTGGCGCTAAAACACAGGTATGTGAACCCTGGCATGTTTTTATTACGTAGATATTGGTACGTATTGCTGTTTTTTTATTAGGTTGCTTCAGATAGGTATTGAGGCGGTTCAGAATTCAAATATCCGGGGACTGCCGCTAAAGGTTAATGCTATATCGTGTTGGAAATATGCCCTACACCAAATCCAGCCCTAAACCTACCCGATAGTGTTAACAAATGCAAAACTGATTTAAAAACGTATTAGCTTATGCAACTGTGCCATTTGAACTTCCTTTTATGCAGATTTTAACTGCTTTGTTGAACCGTAGTTACACGGGATTGGAGTTACCGAACAAACTTGTATATGAAAACCCATAGATATGAAGCTGGATGTGTGCGACGCTAACGTTCAGAAGCATCAGTTTTCAAATCTCCCAGCATATTAATATTGTTTTGAAATCATAGCATGATATTCTTCAAGTAATTGTGCGAAAATTACGCTTTATTAATCGCAACTCTGTAAATTTGTGTGAAAGTGTTCATTTATTTTGGAAACTGCAGTGATATGTACTTACGTATTTCATGTCACGCTAAAAAGTGCACCCAGGTACATAAATGCCATGAGACCAGGTAGAGGATATTCCAGTTCAACCTCAACTAAACTAATCATAGGCAATTTGTGGACATTACACAAATGAAAATGATACCTAAATAATCAATAAAAAACATTTTTCACACAATTTTATTTTTTATAGGGCCAGCAGAGAAGGCCCTTCTGCCCCTGACAGCCCATCACTGCTGTCAGACAACATGTCCAAGATGCTATAAATCGCAGGACTAGTAAGTAAAATCTCGAACATACACAACTGTTTCATAAGTTTGGGTTGGTATGATTTTTTATTTTTATTTTTTTTTTTATGTTTTTAAATTATTTTATGGTAACCACAGCTTAATTAATGAAATGAATACAATTTACTACAATTTAAAATAACTGTTTTATATTTGAATATATTTAGGGAAGTAATTTATTCCTGTGATGGTAAAGCTGAATTTTCAGCATCATTACTCCAGTCTTCAGTGTAACATGATCCTTCAGAAATCATTCTAATATTCTGATTTGCTTATGAAGAAACATTTCTGATTATTATCAGTGTTGAAAACAGCTGTGCTGCTTCATTTTTTCAGGATTCTTTGATGAATAAAGTTTTATAACAGTACAGCCTTTATTTGAAACAGAAATGCTTGCTTTAACTTTTGATAATTGATAAGACATTGATAATAATCAGAAATGTTTCTTGAGCAGCAAATCAGCATATCAGTATGATTTCTGAAGGATCATGTGGCACTGAAGACTGGAATATTAAAAATTAGCTTAGATCACAGAAATAAATTAAATTTCACAATATATTCACATAGAAAACTGTTGTGTTAAATTGTAATATTTCACAATATTACTGTTTTTAGGAGGAAGTAGAAATTTTTGGTTTTTTACTTTGAAATAGCCTTCCTAATAATATTTGGGGCTCGGACACACTCTTTTAGTTTAAATTAGATTAAAATACATATTTTAGCCAAGTATTCACACAACACATCTGATAACCTTGCACTTACTTATATGTGATGAAATAAATAAATAATCTTTTGTCTGTAATAATATGAACAGCAGCTATGCTAAACTTTCTTCTTTTGATTTCCTGTTTCTATCTCAGGATGCCCATCCCAAGGTTACTAGAGATTACACTAGCTCCAGACTGAATCCAAACTCACTTGTGAAGACTTCAGATGACGCCAACTCTCACAAAGACTTCAGATGATGGCAATTGTACATGGACACACAAAACATTGGACACACAAAACACATATCATCCTTATATTGCCTATAAGGGTAAGTTTGACGATTTTCAACCCGCTTTGTATTATTGCAACGTCTCTAATATCTGTAAATAAGCAATATTTATTCTTTCTCTGAGTTATGTGTACCTATATGTCCCCTTTTATTTGTAAGCAGCACTCCGCAGGATGATGCAAAATGAAATGACGAGTTTTGACAAAATGACACAAACACTTTTTGCAGAGAAAGAATAAACATTGTTCTTTTACATATGTTACCAACATTGTAACAATACAAAATGGATTGACAATTTTTTAACTTACCCTTTAATAATGTTGAAGGATAATATTTAACTGAACACAAAACTAGAGACTTGTTTAGTAAGATTTTATCAGAAAATATTTTAGAATTTTTTTATCATGCAATTTAAAACATTTTAACTGCTTAATTATTGTTTGCCAGCCTGGTTTTTATTTTGTGTTTATGTAACTCTTGTATTATTGTAACTCAGTTTTTGCCATGAAGATAGCCTTCGATGCTGACAGCACTGAACACATGACTTGTATTATGAACATTATTTTGTTGCCAGAAGATGGTCGTCCCCAGTGAGTCCCAGTCACCTCTGGCTGATTAAAAGATGTTTTTAAATTGTAACCTTGAAACATGCATTTTCTGTAAACCTACTTTGAAATAAGTATTGTGAAAAGTGCTATACTTATAACACATTTAACCATGTTTTTACTATAGTAAACCTGTAGTAAGCATGATTGTAGTAACCATGTGTTTTTCTTTTTTTTTTCTCCAAACCATGGTTTTGATGCCGTATTGTACTGTAGTAATATTGTAGTAATACTTCAGTAAAACTGTGGTAACCATGACTTTGTAAAAAAAAGTGGAAAAAAAAGATCTGCACACTGTTATTCCCTTTATTTAATAAAAAAAAAAAAAACGTTTCGGTCTAGAGACCTTCGTCAGGCAAACACCATGACAGTTTTTGAAATCATGGTAAATGTTTTTGTAACTATGGTTTTACTGCAAATGTTGTAGTAAAGGTTATTTTTTGTAGTTACTATGGCTTTACTGCAACAGTCATAAACCATGGGTGTTGTAGTAAAACTATGGTAGATTTTGTTTTTACTATGGTTTTACTGCAAATGCTATAGTAAAATCATGGTTAATTTTCAAAAGACTACAAATGATGGTTAATTATCCACTTTTGATCAAAGCATCTGGTAAATGTAAATATATTTGTACATGTAACCTAATATGAAATAAATGAAAATATTAATAAAGTTGCAACTTTTCTTGAAAGTGGTATATGTATTGTTTCATTATAAACCGCGGCAGCCGCGGGTGGTCCGTAACGATGAGCAGAACGCCGGTGAACCGCGTCCACGCAGAGCGCCCGGGATTTACAGCTGCATCTTCCCAACATCGGCCGGAGAGCATTTCCGATCAGAGGCCGCCTCGGCGACGTATTCCAGATTAGCAAACTCTCCCTGAGCGACATCGCGCCGATGGAATTTTGTACATCGGGTCGACGTCGGCCCGACATATGTGTGCTATATTAGGGTAATGCTCATAACAAATAAGATGCGACGTCTTTCAACAAAAGGGTGGCACTAATTCAATTCAATTCAATTCAATATCTGTAGTGCTGGCCTCAGACTTTTTTTTTTATGTAGGATATTCCAGTTTAACCTCAACTAAACTAATATAGGCAATTTTGTGGACATTACACAAATGAAAATGATACCTAAATAATCAAAAACATTTTTTCACACAATTCTATTTTTTATAGGGCCAGCAGAGAAGGCCCTGCTGCCCCTGACGGCCCATCACTAAGTGTTTTTAATTTGTAATATTTCTGTAAAGGCTATAGGGACATAATTTTTTTTCCATAGAATGATCCTTATGTTGCTGCTGATTGGGCTGGCATTTTTGACACACCCACCAAACAAGAGAAAACGTATCTCAAATCCCGTTGCACACTTCCAGGAAATGTCGTTCAACCACAGGAAACGTTGCGCACCCGTTTGAGCTTGAAAGTGCCCCAGTTTGTTTTAAAAAAGTGCCTGCCTACACTTATTTTTCCTTTCCATATTTTAATAACAAAACATCATCAGAACTATATAGCACAAATGGAAGCAGATGGAAATAATGTGGCGATCACAAATGTTTAACAAATCAATTTGATCAGTGAAACACCATTTTAAAAGCGGCATTTCATGATAAAACACTACTTTCTAATGTGACATACAGCCAAGACTCCTTGACATTTAAAAAAATATATAGCCTACTATTCAGAAGGCACTGCATTCTATGTTTCATCATATTTAAATCCTGCCATGTGTGTACTAGAGACGAGCTTGGTCGCATCTCAAAACATAGTAAGCTGCCTACCTAGAAAGGCATTTTGAAACCTCATAAATGCGCGTTCCGATTGCGTTATGAACAGGCAGCTCACTAGGTTTTGAGCCACAGCCGCGTGTGCATATGCCCACCCCGCCTCTCTCCAGCTGATGCCCGCGCCCTGTCAATCTATATCCCAGCAGAGAGAGGACGGGGGGAAACCGAAACAGAGCGGGTCCGAGGGGGGAAGAGGCGCATGAAAACATCCATGGGTGGCTGTGTGGGCAGTCATCATGATTCTTCAGGCAGTTTAAACGAAAACTCGGACGGAACCGGAGGTAGGAAACAAAAGCATTTCCTGGAAATGCGAGTCAAACTGTGCTGTTTTGGGTCTGCGCGGCTTCCCTGTCTCTTCGGCTTGTTGGTGCTTTGAAACATCGTGGTGGGGTTTGCGTCGCTTTGTAAGGCTCGATCACTCCTATCAGACCCGCACCTGGCTATAGGAATAGTTAAGACTGTGATTATGCAAATGCGTTCATAATTCTCCTCCGCCGCCCTTTGTCTTTGGGCAATAAGTCGTTTTGCATACAACACCTTCCTACTAGCTGGTTAGCTTTAGCTGTGTATTATATATATAAAGAGAGTGTGTTAGCTGCATGGCTAGTC
The DNA here is from genome assembly GCF_012432095.1 of Onychostoma macrolepis. Taxonomy (NCBI): domain Eukaryota; kingdom Metazoa; phylum Chordata; class Actinopteri; order Cypriniformes; family Cyprinidae; genus Onychostoma; species Onychostoma macrolepis. The sequence goes on along the minus strand of NC_081175.1, from coordinate 8,734,191 downwards.
GCTCTGGTTTTCCTTAAAATAAAATGTAGGTCATGATTTTGCCCTTGGACGTAGAAACACTTTGGGTTAGTCTTGTTTATAATTTATTTCACACCATTAGGCTTTACACATCATGTCACACCGTTTCAGCTGTATGGGCATTGTTTATTTAAGCAAAGTCACACTCCTGAATGCTGTTGTACTGAATATTAGCATGGCTGTAATTTGGTTGTAAAAAGCTTAAGGCAGTGCTACTATTTAGACCAGCAGCACAACTGGAAGTGTGATTTGCTTTAGTACCTAAAGCTTTAGTAACTAAACTGCGTTTGAGGGTAAATGTCACATGAATTGGAGTGAAGAAGAAACGGTCTAATTATTTATAGTCCACCGTAAAGTCCATTTGAGAAAAAGTTAGTACAGGATGCTCAAGGTGTTAAGTACACTGCTTATGATTACAGAGAATTAACAGTTAACTCTGAGTAAATTATGAGCAGTGTGAAATATAAAGCAAAATAACCCAGGATTCTGTTTACCTGGGGTGTAGAATGACCCTGGATTCACTATTTCAAGCAGGGCCGCTGCTGGCCAAATGGGTGCTCTAAGCAGGATTGTATTGTGTGCCCCCTACCTCAAATATTATAGTAGGTTAAAAAAAAACCTTATAGGAGTCAAAATAGAACTTTAATATAACATAAAACTAAATAAATAAATACATTTTAATTAAATTGCATTATTTACAAATTACAATTGTAGCTCTAGACAGTTACCTATGGCTATTATTTCATTAATACAATCGTCTGATTGATTTTATAGTCTCAAGCATTCATAAATCAAACAAAAGAATATTAAGCAGTTTTACTACCATGGTTAATTTTTGTAAGGGTTGTGATGGCCACATGCTTTTTTTTTTTTTGTTGTTGAAGAAATTATAGAGGCTTTGTCATCTATAGCAAAAAGGTGGCCAAAAATGAAAGATTAAGTGGATATTTGAATTAAATTTTCACACTAGAATCAAGCAACAAGGCATTCAAGTCGATCAGTTATACAGTGGGTACGGAAAGTATTCAGACCCCCTTAAATTTTTCACTCTTTGTTATATTGCAGCCATTTGCTAAAATCATTTAAGTTCATTTTTTCCCCTCATTAAATGTACACACAGCACCCCATATTGACAGAAAAACACAGAATTGTTGACATTTTTGCAGATTTATTAAAAAAGAAAAACTGAAATATCACATGGTCCTAAGTATTCAGACCCTTTGCTCCGTATTTAGTAGAAGCACCCTTTTGATCTAATACAGCCATGAGTCTTTTTGGGAAAGATGCAACAAGTTTTTCACACCTGGATTTGGGGATCCTCTTCCTCCTTGCAGATCCTCTCCAGTTCTGTCAGGTTGGATGGTAAACGTTGCTGGACAGCCATTTTTAGGTCTCTCCAGAGATGCTCAATTGGGTTTAAGTCAGGGCTCTGGCTGGGCCATTCAAGAACAGTCACGGAGTTGTTGTGAAGCCACTCCTTTGTTATTTTAGCTGTGTGCTTAGGGTCATTGTCTTGTTGGAAGGTAAACCTTCGGCCCAGTCTGAGGTCCTGAGCACTCTAGAGAAGGTTTTCGTCCAGGATATCCCTGTACTTGGCCGCATTCATCTTTCCCTCGATTGCAACCAGTCGTCCTGTCCCTGCAGCTGAAAAACACCCGCACAGCATGATGCTGCCACCACCATGCTTCACTGTTGGGACTGTATTGGACAGGTGATGAGCAGTGCCTGGTTTTCTCCACACATACCGCTTGGAATTAAGGCCAAAAAGTTCTATCTTGGTCTCATCAGACCAGAGAATCTTATTTCTCACCATCTTGGAGTCCTTCAGGTGTTTTTTAGCAAACTCCATGCGGGCTTTCATGTGTCTTGCACTGAGGAGAGGCTTCCGTCGGGCCGCTCTGCCATAAAGCCCTGACTGGTGGAGGGCTGCAGTGATGGTTGACTTTCTACAACTTTCTCCCATCTCCCGACTGCATCTCTGGAGCTCAGCCACAGTGATCTTTGGGTTCTTCTTTACCTCTCTCATCAAGGCTCTTCTCCCCTGATAGCTCAGTTTGGCCGGACGGCCAGCTCTAGGAAGGGTTCTGGTCGTCCCAAACGTCTTCCATTTAAGGATTATGGAGGCCACTGTGCTCTTAGGAACCTTAAGTGCAGCAGAATTTTTTTTGTAAGCTTGGCCAGATCTGTGCCTTGCCACAATTCTGTCTCTGAGCTCTTCAGGCAGTTCCTTTGACCTCATGATTCTCATTTGCTCTGACATGCACTGTGAGCTGTAAGGTCTTATATAGACAGGTGTGTGGCTTTCCTAATCAAGTTCAGTCAGTATAATCAAACACAGCTGGACTCAAATGAAGGTGTAGAACCATCTCAAGGATGATCAGAAGAAATGGACAGCGCCTGAGTTAAATATATGAGTGTCACAGCAAAGGGTCTGAATACTTAGGACCATGTGATATTTCAGTTTTTCTTTTTTAATAAATCTGCAAAAATGTCTGAATACTTTCCGTACCCACTGTATATTCATAATGGGGTCACTAACTTTGTCAATTATTTCTTTTTTTAACACATTTTTACTGAACTGTACCATAAATTTGTCCTATGGTGTGACACTGGATGCATCGATCCGATACTCCGGATCGGTATCGGCTCCGATACTGGTATTTTCTGCGGATCGGGTATCGGTCAGACAACGATCCAAATCCGATATTGTGTGTATACTATTCTGTGTTATTGTTAAGCCCCACGAAAGCACAAAAACATTATAAAGCACCATAAATATGGAGCGAATTTTGTGCCAATATTCATCAAACAAATCCAGCGTTTTGCAAATAAACACAATCTGCTTTGCAAAGAAAAACTTGACTTTCAAACAAACGCAAACTGATTTGCAAATACAAAACTCTATTTGAGAGAAAATGCAGAGGTATGGACAAATATGTATTGTGTGTTACAACTGTGAGACTCATTTGCCTTTTTATGACGAAATGTGACTTGATTTTCTCACAAATGCGTGCAGGCGGATTTTCTCACACGTGTCCAAACAGATTTTCTCACAAATGCAATCCAAAAACAGCAGATGGCACTGTTGGTCAATTTACGCTAGTCTCTCGAGACCCGAAACACCTTTTCAGGGAATACAGCAGACCAACATGAGTGGGAAAAAGGTGAGTTTCTGTCTTACTATATCTATAATTAACCATTTAGCCTAGGTGTTTTCACAAAGCGTCCACACTACAAAGTGCTGTAAAGTTGTTAACATGATTGATTAGTTCAAAAATCAGTAGTGACATGGCTAAACATTTAAGTAGGCAGTCTTTCTCTATAAAACTGATCCATTCTCTGTACCTCTTATCCTCTGTTGAATCGCAGGATATAGAATATATAGGCTACATATGTTGATATAATTGTTCAACATTCAAAAAAATGCAGAGGTATAACAATAAATTGTCACAATATATTGTAATACTAAAATGCAGATGTATTTTGGATAGCGACAACTGTGTACCAAAAATTAATTTTATTTTTACATTAGGTCAAGTAAGATTTATTGTCATTCTGCTATATATGATGTGACATAGCCTACAGTGGAGAGAAATGTTGTAGGCTACCTCTGCAGTAAAAGTTTAAACAAGTATAAAACTACACATAGACAACCTACTGAAAGGAGTAGGCTAAACTAATTACAAATAGGCTACTATAATCAAACTAGTTTAAGTTCAGATGAGATTTATTGTGATTCAACTATATAAATGTACCAAAATATTATCTAAACATCGATATCCCTTTCGAAAATTAACCATGGTTTTACTAAATAAATACCATGGTATTTGCAGAAAAGCTGCCATTACAGAAATGGTAACATGCAAAAAAAAAAAATAGATGGTTACCACACTTTTACTATAGTAAAACCAACTTTAATTTTCGTAAGGGATATCATAGTTTATTATAATATTTATGTTTATATACTGTATAGCATACAGTAGTTTATATACATGCCTTGTACAACATTTAAAACTAAAAGTGGCCTGTAAGGAGATATTTCATATTTCAACCAATATTTTACTCTGAATACTGGAAGATTTTAGTCTGACGATAGCCTGTTTGGAAAAGCCCAACTAAAAATATGTAGCTTTTTATATATGGCCGAGCAACATTTTAACTCATGAAGTTAAGAATAAAAGGCTACTGTCAGGAATTATATTAGTGGCTCTTCAAAAAGTCACTCCGAGAAGAGTCCTCGCTGTCCAGAGTGTGTCTTCACCCGTGTAGCGTGCCATCATCCAACGCACAGAAAAAGAAAGTAGGCTAAATTCTATGATGAAGCTTGACATTTTGATGCCATTTTACAGGGGCATCTACATGTTTATCTGGTTGATCTCAGATCATTAACATGCGATCAGAGCGCTCCGTGTGAGGCGGGATCACATTACAGGAGAAACTGTCCCTCTCCTTACTTTCATACAGATTATATAGGCCTAATCAGAGAATATTTGTTTTCAATTTGAATTGGTTTATTTAAAAGTAGAGATGTCAAGCTTTCTATACATATATGTATCATGTATGTGAGGCATATTTTCACTGAGATTCAGGTTGTTTTATTAATGTGCCAGTGAAGAAAATTCCCAGAGACGGCAGAGAACGCACCCTGTTTGTTTTCTTTATTTTACAAAAGCACATTGTTCTGTTGTTATTAAGACAATACACAAATAAAAGTAGAACCTTTGCAGTTTAAAACTATGCAATACTCGTATCTGTATTTTTAGTTATTTTCGTGGTCATCGTGAAAACGTGACAAAACCCACGGCCTTCGACCCCAAAGATTATTTTCTAATCATTCTATTGTTATAATCATTCTGAAATACTGTTAAACCACTGTTTATTAAAACGCTGAATTTAGTATTATATCAGCGTGAACTTCTCCCCAATTCACATGACAAGAGTGACACCAGAAGAGAAATATTCATCATTTTGCTTAGCTACAAAATTACATAATTATTTTTGACACAAATAATTGCACAGTGTTATAACATTTAAAAAGTTTTAGATATTGCACTAAATGATGATTTTTTTTCAATTTTTTTATTTTATTTTTTGTTAATAATTAATAAATTAAATTACTATATCTGATACTAAATTAAATTGTCTAAGCTTTCATTTTTGGTACACAATATTGTCGCTATCCATAATACATTTGCATTTAAAATTACTATATATTGTGACACAATTTATTGTTATACCCCTGCATTGTTTTGAATGTTAAACAATTGTATCAACATATGTAGCCTATATATTATATATCCCGCAATCCAACAGAGGATAAGAGATAAAGAGAATGGATCAGTTTTTTATAAGGAAAGACTAACTACTTAAATGTTTAACCATGTCACTACTGATTTTTGAACTAAACAATCATGTTAACAACTTTACAGCACTTATTGTGAATTTCACTAACTTTGTAGTGGGGACACTTTGTGAAAACACCTAGGCTAAATGGTTAATTATAGATATAGTAAGACAGAAACTCACCTGTTTCCCACTCATGTTGGTCTGCTGTATTCCCTGAAAAGGTGTTTCGGCCTCGAGAGACTAGCGTAAATTGACCAACAGCGCCATCTGCTGTTTTAGATTGCATTTGTGAGAAAATCTTTTTGCACACGTGAGAAAATCTGTTTGGACACATGTGAGAAAATCCGCCTGCACGCATTTGTGAGAAAATCAAGTCACATTTCCTCATAAAATAACAAATGAGTCTCACAGTTGTAACACACAATACACATTTGTCCATACCTCTGCATTTTCTCTCAAATAGTTTTGTATTTGCAAATCGGTTTGCGTTTGTTTGAAAGACAAGTTTTCTTTGCAAAGCAGATTGTGTTTATTTGCAAAACACTGGATTTGTTTGATGAATATTGGCACAGAATTCGCTCCATACATAAAGTCCAAGTGTTCTGAAGCCGTTCCATAGTTTAATGTGAGGTACAGATGAATATTTAAGTCGTTAAACTCAAGTTCACGTAAACACTTCTGTCTGCTGCAGCTGTCTGTCATCCTCCATTCAGCATTCAAACTGCGTGTCACGTTCGGTTACGACAGTCAAGCAGGGACGTGGGAACTATATACTCACAACTGGCGCAATGTCATAGAATGCCTCTGAACAGATTCACGCCCACTTTTGGGGGAAAACAAACCGCCATACAGCATCAGATCGAGGAAGTGGACTAACCTTACAACATGCCAAAGAGTTGTTGTGTGGTTGGGTGCACCAATAATGTTTGTAAAAACCCAAATTCAGCCCAGGCTACCTTAGCATTGCTATCGCGTTTTTTGAGTGGCACGCCACCAGCGGTTTGCCGCGGCTGGCCCTCCGTCGGTGCACCAGTGGCAAGCGGATCTCACCTAAAAAAAGTGAACCATTTGTTTATTAAAGATTTGTTGAAACTAAAGTATCAGATCTATTTGAGAATTAAACTAGCATAAAAAGCATGCATGTAAAAAACACCATTAACACAATTAACGAGCAGATGACACAATTTACAGGCCTGTCACTTGAGGGGGAAAGGCGGAAATTATTAATCCCACAGACACTGAACATGATTTTGGCAGCCTCGGACGAATTAAACTTTATACAGCGGTTTATATTCAAGTTTACAGTATGGCTAGCATGAGCATCATCGACTAGCGCGAATGGCAGGCAGTCAAACAAACGAATTAACTTTACTACGATTAAAGTTTAAAGAATTTGAAAGTGAATACTGTATAGTTTATCGTGTTAAATTTCAAATAACTAAAAGAAAGGTATACAATTTTATCTCAAGGTTTTAACGGTTAACGTTACCTCAGACCGCCTCATGAGACTGCTCGTGAGCTAATTAAATAAACAGGGCATTCATTTATTAAATTAAATGGGAAAACCTACAAAAATACAAAACACTACTCATCTTTGGTGACATCTAACGTTATAAATCAGTAAAAACTATGAATACAAGCAGATTTATAGCACTTACCTTTTCCTCCACGTCTGTCTGCTGGAAGTTGACCGTTAATGACAGGCATATGACGTCTTTTTTCCAACGTCTAATGAACGTCCAGTATTGACGTCCACATGACCTCTGTATAAGGGCTAATTGTAGGCCAAATGTGGTCGTTGTGTACGTCGTTTCTACATCAAACTTAAACTCATTTTAGACATCATTTTATACTGCTTATAGGCTCTGTACATAACTGTAGTCCCATTTCAGAAGGTGGCATACTGTTCAAGTTCATTTTCCTATAGCTTCATTTGATTATGAGCTGATAAAATGTAAAAAAACTGTAACTTGAATGCAATGTAAGTCGCTTTGGATAAAAGCGTCTGCTAAATGCATAAATGTAAATGTAAATGTAAATTATATCAGCAGCAGATGATAAATGGAAAAGGTGTAATGCATCTGAAACAATTATATAAAACTATATTAGCAGTAAAATACATATTGACTTTTTTATGTATATATTTCTTATTCTGTTTAACTGAAACGAGCAGTAAAGGGTCAATACTGAAAATATTTCTTGTCCTATCATTGAAAATTTAAGATACATAAAAGTTGTAATGATTTTCCTTCAAAGATTTTAAAAAAATATTTTAATGCTGTATAGGCATTTCTACAATAATTATGGAAAAGAATACTGACAGTACAGAACATTTCAGTTGATTCTATGCATTATTTTTCATTCTGATAGACAGGCAGATCTGTCAGCTCAGACAACTCATTAAAATTAAGGTCATGCCTCCATCTGGTGGTCATCCTTGGTATTACACTTCACCTTTAAACCAATTTCAGTGATATTTTTAATTGTTTTGTGGCCCCTGAGCTTGATACATTTTTTAAACTAAGCATGTTTCCTCAGAATGACTTGTTATATTTATGTAAAAAGTTTTGAAGTGTTTGGAAACTTCACTTTAAAGATATAAGAAAATTACTGCTATTTGTTTTACTGTTACTTTAATAAATCAAAATTACCACACCGTTCGAGATATCCTAAATCCGTCCACAATTTAAAATCTTCAGTATATTGGCATCATGTTGACAAAGTTTGGTGTGAACTACTTGTTTCTGCTTGGAGGAGTATGAGTTTATTTACAGCCTGTTTTCTCAAAAAACAAACATTAAAATAAAAATAGCCGACTTCCTGTTGGTTGTAGCTAATGACTGTAAATTAGAAAGTTGTCCGGCTTAATAAGAACAATTTATGTACGGAGTTTGGTGTCTGTAGCTAAAACTTACCCACAAACTTTTGACAAAAGGTGGCGCCTCTTCCATAGAGTGCCTCTTCCACGCCCATTTATGAGCTTTTGTTGGTGTCTAACTATCATTAATACGGATATGTGTATTGAGTTTCATGGAATTCTAAGCATGTTATCTGCCTCAAAATCAACGGAGAAGAATATTCAACTTTGACATATTGCCATGGCAACAATATTTTAGATATCAATATTCCCTTCACAGTTTTACATCGGCCGTGTTTTGTCATTATTCTGATGAAGTTTGAAGCAAATCGGGTAAAAATAAGATGCTGAATTCAAAGCATTTTGAAAATGACACATTTCCTGGTGCCAGTTGGTGGCGCTATAACTTTTACTCATAATAGTCACATCTGTTCGATCGGCATCGTACAACGAACAAACCCCTGTAGTTTGATCAAAATCAGACAATATATGTGGATATTATACATTTCCTGTCTCTCATTTTTCGCCATAACTTCATTGCCTCGCCACGGGCAAACCGTTCGAGAAATCAAAAATCTTTTCGCAATTTAGCATCCCCAATGTCTTGAGATCATGTTCACCGAGTTTGGTGGCAATCGGATGGAAGTCCTCAAAGGAGTATATCAAATTCCAGAGCATGCTCTTTTTTAAACAGCCCTAAAAAATCGACTTCCTTTTGGGTGGAGCCTATGACATTCACCACGAAAGTTGTTCGGCTCAATGAGATCTATATGTGTACAGAGTTTCATATGAATACGTTTAAGTATGTGTGAGCTATACATCAAGTTTTCTGACTATTTTACAGGAGGTGCCGTAGAGCCTCTGTGCCACGCCCGGGTCCCAGCCTCTGCGGCGTCCTAATGACCGCACATTCCAATATATGTGCAAATTATCAAGAGTTTTTAAGCATGATAAGGCCCCCAAAAAACCCCGGTTAGTCGAAGGGAAAAATAAAAAAAATAATAAGGTGGCGTTATAATTTTAACTGAATATTGGCCTTTTGATGTGTTTAGGCCAGGACTATTATAAAAGGTGTGACGTTTAGGGCAGATAAGACATTGTATGCATGAGTTACAACAACTTCCTGTGTCATGGTATTAATAACATGCTTTAGTACTTAGTAAGCATTGCTATCATGTTTGACCATTATTCTAGCATGTTTAGCACACAATGGCATAATTTACAGTGTTTCTAAAAGTGCATCACTGTGAAAAACATGTCACTTCCTGTTGTCAGTAGGTGGCGCTATCACTATAACCGAATGTGAGCATGTAGATGTCTTCAGGCCAGGACTGTAATCAAACATGTGAAGTTGAAGGCAGATTGGACATTGTATGCCTGAGTTACAACAACTTCCTGTTTGATGGAGTTAGTAGCATACTTTAGCACTTAGCTAAGTGTTGCTAATATGTTTGAGCATGTTGATAACATGTTTAGCACACAATGGCATATTTTACTGTGTTGCTAATAGTGCATCACAGTCTAAAACATGTCACTTCCTGTTGCCAGCAGGTGGCGCTATGACTGTACCCGAATACGGGAATGTAGATGTGTTCAGGACAGGCCTCTTATCAAACTTGTTAAATTTGGGGCAGATTGAACACAGCATGCCTGAGTTACAGCAACTTCCTGTTTCACTGCATTACTAGCATGCTTTAGCACTTAGCTAAGTGTTGCTAGCATGTTTTAGTATGCTTGTAGCATGCTGCCAGCATATTTATCACTTGTTGACACTTTTTAATATGCACCTAGGAGTCCATTACAGTGTTAAACATGTCACTTCCTGTTGCCAGCAGGTGGCGCTATGACTATATCTGAATATGAGCATGCAGATGTGTTCAGGACTGAACTCCTTATGAAACGTGTGAAGTTTGGGGCAGATCGGACATTGCTTGCCTGAGTTACAGCAACTTCCTGTTTCATGGCGAAACATCAAACTTTGTCAGGCCCCCAGGGACACGCCCCTTGACAAAAACTCTAGATCTTCGCAATTTAACATCGCAAAGGCCTTATGATTACACTCAGCAAATTTGAAGACGATCCGATTAAAACTGTAGGAGGAGTTCGTCAAAGTACGAAGCCTGGAAATTGCAAAAACTGCACAAAAATCGAACAGGAAATTCAAAATAACGTACTTCCTGTTGGGTTTTGGATTTTGTACCAAGAAGCTTTTTTGTAGGTAATGGTGTGTTACACGTGTGTACCGATTTTCTTGCATGTACATAAAACGTAGCTCGAGGCGCACTCTTTTGAAATATTATAGGTGGCGCTATCGAGCCATTTTGCCACACCCACTTCTGAAACCCCTATCAGATGTAAATTTTCGCCAGTTCTGACCCGTGTGCAAAGTTTCATGAGTTTTGGAGCATGAAGAAGAAGAAGAAGAAGAAGAAGAAGAAGAGGAGCAATTCCAAGAGGGTCCTCGCACCTCGGTGCTCGGGCCCTAATAATCCTTTGGAAATCAAGAGGGCCCTGCGCCTTACTGGCTTGGGCCCTAAAAATAATAATCCTTAGGAAAACAAGAGGGCCCTGCGCCTTACTGGCTTGGGCCCTAATAATAATCCTTAGGAAAACAAGAGGGCCTTGTGCCATACTGGCTTGGGCCCTAATTAAAGAGCTTAACCGAATGGGTTTTGTGGGTCGGATCTGGGCCCCATTTATATTTCTTTATTAATTCCTCTGGATAAAGTTAATATGCTAATATGCACAATCGTCTTTCAAACCACTCCATCTCTTAAGTTAAAATGTTTTTTTGGAAACCTGTACCTATCCTGATTTGATGATTTTATGTGGTGCTCAATACATTTTAAATTACATGATAAAATATTTCAGCTGTGAAGAAAATGACTTCAACTCAATCTCTAAATCACATTTTTTATTGGGTAAAACAAAGTATTAAACAAAAATGGATAAAAACACTTGAATAGATCAGGATAAAAGGATATACCTAGGCCTGTGCAGACTCCTCATATATTGATATTCATTAACCATGTTGATATTTTCTGCACATGCCTTCGACGTCCAAAAAAAGTTACCTAGTCCGACGTTCAAATGTTGAACTGCATATTGACGTCCAAATGGGGTCTTGGTTAGACGTCCAAATAGCGGACCTAGTTTGCACATCGTGCAGACGTGCAGAATTGGTCTTGGACCGACGGACGCAATATAGACATAATCTGCACGTCCGTCAGACGTCTAATGTTTAGTGGGTAGTGCAATAATATGAAAAGTTATCATGAGACCAGCTGACCACGTCGCTACAACGTTCTTCACAGGGTTTCACTCACTTACCTGACGAGTGTGACTGTCACACTGCAAGCAGAAAGCTGTATGTCTCATTTGTGTTCGCCTTCAGTGTTCTTTAGAGCATTTGCAGTACATTCGCAAGACAGACGTAAGTGCCGTTATGCACTGAAGCTTTGTAAACCAAACGAACGGTTCAAAATGTCAATATATAAAAGTGCAGAGAGCAATATTATGCATTTTGTCGCCTTCTCCCGCACCGTCGTTACTAAGCAACAGGGTAAATGGGGGAGGGGGGAGCAATCAAACTCTGGTTCGGACCAGGCAAGCTAACCAAGTGTGAAAGCACCCTAAATAACTAAACTAACTAAATAACTGGTACTTCTAGCCCTCCAACACTTCGAAGTATACCTAAGCTCTGGTAATCAAATTGTAGTGTACACAGATCATAACCCTTTAACGTTTCTGTCTCGTATGTCAAACTCCAACGTTTAACTAGATAAAAAAGTTTGTCGAGACAAACTTTAAGTTGGCTTGAGAAAGCCGGACCAGTTTGAAAAATGTAAAAAAGTTTTAAGTTTGATTGCTTTCAGTCTGAAATAGTTTGAAGTTTAAAGTAGTTTAAAAGCTTAAAGTTTGATACATAGATAGATAGATAGACAGAAATACAGATAGACAGACAGACAGACAGATAGATAGATAGATAGATAGATAGATAGATTTTAAGGACCTCAGAGTGGTTGTTAGCGTACTTAGAGTGGTTGCTAGGCTAACTCTCGTGGTTGCTATGTGGTTGCTAAGGTACTGAGTGTGGTTGCTAAGGTGTCACTATGCGGTTGGTAAGGTTCCCGGGGCAGTTGCTAGGGTGTTGCTATTCGGTTGCTAGGGTACTTGGGGTGGGTGCTAAGGTGTTGCTCTGCGGTTGCTAAGGTACCCAAAGTGGTTGCTAGGTTGTTGCTATGTGGTTGCTAAGGTACTTGGGGTGGTTGCTATGGTGTTGCTAGGCTACCCAGGGTGGTTGCTAAGGTGTTGCTATGCGTTTGCTAGGGTACCCTGGGGCGGTTGCTAGGGTGTTGCTATGCGGTTAATAAGGTATCCGGGCTGGTTGCTAGGTTGTTGCTATGCGGTTGCTAGGGTACCCGGGGTGGATGCTAAGGTGTTGCTATGCGGTTGCTAGGGTACTTGGGGTGGTTGCTAGGGTGTTGCTATGTGGTTGCTAGGTTACCCGGGGTGGTTGCTAAGGTGTTGCTATGTAGTTGCTAAGGTACCTGAGCTGGTTGCTAGGGTACCCGGTGTGGTTGCTAGGGTGTTGCTACGCGGTTGCTAGGGTACCCAGGGTGGTTGCTAGGATGTTGCTAGGGTACTTGGGGTGGTTGCTACTGTGTTGCTATGCGGTTGGTAGGGTAATCGGGGGGGGGTTGCTAGGTTGGTTTGGACAGTTGCTATACTGTTGCTATGAAGTTAGAAATAGATGACGGGGATCACGTGACCCTTCGACGGCGATGCAAGCTTAGTCTTTCGCTCTGCCACTTTGCCACATATTGTATGATCCTGTCAGTAAAATTTGAACCACTCTGCATTGGACCCATCATGAGTGCTAAGGCAGACAAAGGGGATCGGAAAAGAGAGATTGAGCAATCGCCAATGAAGAAAAAATTCAGAGATTCCGCCATCTCCAGAGAAGACCTCAACGATACTATTGCTAGCCGTATTAAACTAGCATTTAAACAACAGCAAAACACTTTGAATTCGGTTGTGAATTCGGCAGTAAGAGATGTGATGGACTCTGTACTGATTCCAGCATTGCGTGAACTGCGTGAGGACATACAAGATTAAGATTCATGATCATAATCATAGTATTTCGTTATACGCTGATGATATTATTCTATATTTAGACCACTTTGATGTTTCAGTCTCTAGTATAATTAAGGAATTTGATCATTTTAGTAGCTTATCAGGATATAAAATAAATTGGAGCAAATCTGCTTTAATGCCAATTAACAATGTTAAAGTTAATTCTTCTATTCCCTCATTTATCCCTATTAAGGAATCTTTCATCTATTATCTTATATATAAAAACATTCATAAGATTGCCAGAGACAATTTTAATAATATTTTAGTTAAGGTCAAAAATTACATTCAAAGATGGAAGAATCTTAAAGTCTCTCTCCAAGGAAGAATCTCCACTGTTAAGATGAATTTGTTACCTCGATTAAAATTTTTTTTCTCTATGCTACCACTTTCTCCCCCTCCAGGTTACTTTAAGGAGATAAACTCCATAATTTCTAAATTTATCTGGAATGATAAATGCCCCAGAATTACACTTACAACATTACAACATCCTAATAGCGCAGGAGGACTGGCTGTACCAAATTTTGAACTGTATTATTGGTCGTTCCAGCTTAAGGCTCTTCATAATTGGGTTGATCCTCAATCTACAGTTTCTTGGAGAGTGATTGAAGCTGACAAGGTTAAACCAAATGGACTCCAAGATATTTTATTTACTGGCACAGGAAAAAAAGGGGATAATTATAAATTTGGTCCGGTTGTGGCCAACTCTATTAAAATCTGGAAAATGGTTGAACGTCGGATAGGAGGAACCTTCAAATTTTGTAACAGTACACCTTTATGGCACAATTTTAATTTTGTATGCGGAAATCGTCCATTTGTCCAACCCTCTTGGTCCTCTTTAGGTTTAAACACGTGCAGTGATATATATGGTAACCAGGGCCTATGTTCATTTCAGACATTAAGAACCAAATTTTGTCTACCAGCATCCGCATATTTTGTCTTTCTTCAATTACGTTCTGCTCTCAAAGCGTATGGCGTTCCTTGGTCTTCTCCCATTTCCTCTCATCCTATGCAGGACTGGATTGCACCATCTGCTGGTCGGCCATCTGTTTCTTTAATATATAATAAGATTATTGATTGTATTACAAAACCTCTTTCTATTAAAACTATTTGGAATAGGGAATTATCTGACCTTAACTTATCTGTCGACTGGGAGAGAGTGTGGTCTAATCTCAGTTTAACATCTAAAAATCTGGCTCATCGTCTTATTCACTTCAAAGTCATTCATAGAGCATACATAACTCCTTACAAAAGATTTAAAATGAAACTACAACCAAATCTCAACTGCCATATATGTAATACTACATCATCAGGTACTTTTCTGCATATGTTTTGGGAATGTCCTGTCGTCATCAGTCTATGGACACATGTAAACCTGGTTTTATCATCCTTACTGCATATTGATTGGTCTGTTAATCCAAGTTTGTGTCTTCTTAATGATGATTCTGGTCTCTATAAGTTCAATACAAAAGAGAATGTTGTTTACTGGTTTTACAGCTGCGAAGAAGACAATAATACAAAACTGGTTTACACCGCACGTGTGGAAAAACATATTGGATCCGTAGCCTCCTGCAAATAGTGACTTGTATAACAGCACGAATCAATGGGGCCAAGCCTTCTACCATTGATGCTTGGCAGTGCTTTCTCTTTGATATACGTGACTGTATAAAGGAGTGACTTTTGTGTTTTTCTTGTCCTTCCCTCTCTCCCTCCCTTTGACTGGACTTTGAGATATTGAGTATGTGTCTGTTGTTGTTTTTTTTTTTGTTTTTGTTTTTTTTATTATTATTTTGGATATGTATTAAAAAATAAAAAATGTTGATAAAAAAGAAAAGAAATAGATGACAGATAGATAATCAGATTATAGATAAATGATTGATTGATTGATAGATAGATAGAAATAGTCAGATGATTGATAGATAGATAGATAGATAGAAATAGTCAGATGATTGATAGATAGATAGATAGATAGATAGATAGATAGAAATAGTCAGATTATAGATAGATAGATGACTTTGAATGGGTTAGAAATAGTACATAGAAGGGAAGTCTGATTGAGTCTAATGGGCTTCAGTGTGTTTAGATTTTAATTTTGACAGTTGGAGTTTGAATAGTCTTGGCTCATCTAAACATTCCGTCAGTTTTATTAGTCATTTTTAGGAAAACCGTAAGTCTGATCAGTTAGAAAAGAGTTTGAAGTTTGTAGAGTTAAAGCTCTAGGAGGAGTAGCAGTCAGAAATTTTAGTCTCAGAAAAAGAAGAATAACTAGAATGTACATTTCCTGAAGAAAATGTGAATGGTGCTTGCCGTGGAAAAACTCAGCGCTCGGTTGCTAGGTCGGCATGAGTGGTTTCTACGTCACTGCTAAGCGGTTGCTACGACACTCGGGGTGGTTGCTAGGGTACCCAGGATGGTTGCTAGGGCCGTTGCTAGGGTACCCAGGGTGGTTGCTAGGTTGTTGCTATGTGGTTGCTAGGGTAATCAGGGTGGTTACTAAGGTGTTGCTATGTGGTTGCTAGGGTACTCAGGGTGGTTGCTAGGGTACCCAGGGTGGTTGCTAGGATGTTACTATGTGGTTGCTAGGGTACTTGGGGTGGTTGCTAGGGTGTTGCTATGCGATTGCTAGGGTACTCGGAGTGGTTGCTAGGGTACCCAGGGTGGTTGCTAGGATGTTGCTAGGGTACTTGGGGTGGTTGCTAGGGTGTTGCTATGCGGTTGCTAGGGTACTCTGGGTGGTTGCTAGGGTGTTACTAGTTTTCACAGATCATTACTATGGAGTTTTATAGAGTTCTTAGTTTGAATTAGCACTTAGCTAATCACTATTAGCATATAGCTATTCACTGCTAGCATGTGTAGCATGTTTGGAAGTCCTATTTGTTAGCATGAGTCAAAAGAACCAACTCCCAAGTCTATACGACATTCTGATGCAAATATATAGGACTTGATAAATGGTTGCAAGGGTACTCTGTTTGGTTGTTAGGAAGTGGCTTGGCAGCTGCCAATGATGATACTCCAAAGGCTGTTTGCCAGTATGAATAATATGAACCAACCCCCATGTCTCTATGACATTCAGATTTGAAGATATGTCTGTTTGGAGTAATGAGAGGTGTAATGCAATGAGATAAAGAGAGGTGTAACATGGGCTCTTTTGGGTTCCTTGAAGACCAGTCGTGCCGCCGCATTCTGAATCATTTGTAGAGGTTTGACTGTGTTTGATGGAAGTCCAGCCAGAAGAGCATTGCAGTAGTCCAGCCTAGAAATGACAAGGGCCTGGACAAGAAGTTGTGCAGCATGCTCCGTCAGAAAGGGCCTGATCTTTCTGATGTTGTGTAGTGCAAACCTGCAAGATCGAGCAGTCTTTGCAATGGGGTCTTTGAAGGTCAGCTGGTCATCAAAGATTACACCGAGATTTCTGACCGAAGTTGATGGTGTAATTGTTGATGAACCTAACTGGATCGTGATGTCATGCTGTAGAGTTGGAGCGGCAGGAAAGACAAGAAGCTCAGTCTTTGCCAGGTTGAGCTGGAGGTGATGTTCTTTCATCCATGCCGAGATGTCTGCCAGGCAACCTGAGATCCTTGCAGCTACCGTTGGATCATCTGGATAGATAGATAGAGTTAGATTATAGATAGATAGAAATAGTTAGATGATAGATAGATAGATATAAGAAATGTTAGATACATTTGAATGAGTTTAAATGGATTAGAAATAGTACATAGAAGGGAAGTCTGATTGAGTCTAATGGGCTTCAGTTTGTTTAGATTTAAATTTTGACAGTTGGAGCTGGCAAGGTCTTGGCTCATCTGAACATTCCGTCACTGTAAGTCTATGGGATTTTTATGATTTTTAATCTTCAATTTTATGAAAACCATAAGTCGGATCAGTTTGAAAAGATATAGCACACCCGGCGAGATCAGTCTGAAGATCTGTTGCGAGTTTGGAGTCTGTAGAGTTAAAGCTCTAGGAGGAGTTAAAGTTGTAAATTTTAGTCTCAGAAGAATAATAATAAGAAGTTTAAATAGCATTTCAGTAAGTTGGCTTTCTCAAGCCAACTTAACTAGAATGTACATTTCCTGAAGAAAATGTGAGTGGTGCTTGCAGTGGCAAAACTCGCCCCTCGGTTGCTATGAGGTTGCTAAGGTACCCGGGGTGGTTGCTAGGGTGTTGCTATGCGGTTGCTAGGGTACTTGGAGTGGTTGCTAGGATGTTGCTATGTGGTTGCTAGGGTACTTGGGGTGGTTGGTAGGGTGTTGCTATGCGGTTGCTAGGGTACTCAGGGTGGTTGCTAAGGTGTTGCTATGCGGTTGCTAAGGTACCCGGGGTGGTTGCTAAGGTGTTGCTAGGGTACTTGGGATGGTTGCTAAGGTGTTGCTATGGTACCTGGAGTGGTTGCTAGGGTGTTGCTATGTGGTTGCTAAGGTACAAACGGTGGTTGCTAAGGTGTTGCTAGGGTACTTGGAGTGGTTGCTAAGGTGTTGCTATGCGGTTGCTAGGGTACTCAGGGTGGTTGCTAAGGTGTTGCTATCACGGTTGCTAGGGTACCGAGGTGGTTGCTAAGGTGTTGCTGTCACGGTTGCTAGGGTACCCGAGGTGGTTGCTAAGGTGTTGCTATCACGGTTGCTAGGGTACTTGTGTGGTTGCTAGGGTGGTTGCTATGCGGTTGCTAAGGTACCCGGGGTGGTTGCTAAGGTGTTGCTATGCGGTTGCTAGGGTACCCAGAGGTGTTGCTAGGGTGTTGTTATGCGGTTGCTAGGGTACCTGGGGTGGTTGCTAGGGTGTTGCTAGGCAGTTACTAGTTGTCACTGATCGTTACTATGGAGTTTTATAGAGTTCTTAGTTTGAATTAGCACTTAGCTAATCACTATTAGCATGTAGCTATTCACTGCTAGCATGTATAGCATGTTTGGAAGTCCTAATTGTTAGCATGAGTCAAAAGAACCAACTCCCAAGTCTATACGACATTCTGATGCAAAGATATAGGACTTGATAAATGGTTGCTAGGGTACTCTGTTTGGTTGTTAGGAAATGGCTTGGCAGCTGCCAATGATGATATTCCAAAGGCTGTTTGCCAGTATGAATAATATAAACCAACCCCCATGTCTCTATGACATTCAGATTTGAAGATTGGCCTGTTTGGGTTGCTAGGGTACTCGATATTGGTTGCTAGGGAGTGGCTAGGAAGTGTCTATGGTGATTCATGATTGGCTGTTTGCTGCCCCAAGTCAAACGAGCCCACCCCCATGTCTCTATGATATTCAGATTTAAAGATATGCCTGTTTGGGTTTGGGTTACTAGGGTACTCGACACTGGTTGCTAGGGAGTGGCTAGGAAGTGTCTATGGTGATTCATGATTGGCTGTTTGCTGTCTAATTGGTTGCCTGAGTAAAATGAGCCCACCCCCATGTCTCTATGATATTGTGATGCAGAGTTATGTTCAATGCAATATTCCTATGTAAATTACCATAGTAGAAAAATCGTGTGCTGTTTCATGGGCCGTCCCTCACCGTAGTATGTCAAAGGAGCAATTTTGGGGCGCTCTTGTGCCCCAGGGGTACAACTTATACCCCATTGCGGGGTATGTTCTCGCACAGCTTGACAGCCTCTTCAAATGTAGTGATTCACAAGTTTCTACGAAATTCTCGCTCTGAGCTACGACTCATCAAAGTTGGCTGCAATGTTAAGTCTATGGGATTTTTCGGCCGATTTTTCACCCACTGTACGATTATCGTACGCCCGATCGCTTATAAAAGATATAGCACACCATTCCTCAATAAGCCGCACGATTTGACGCCTCTTTCATGGGTCTGTGACTAACGGTGCAGGAGGAGTAGCGAACCGAAGTTTTGTCCAGAAGAAGAATAAGCAGAACTAGAATGTACATTTCCTGAAGAAAATGTGAGTGGTGCTTGCAGTGGCAAAACTCGGCACTAGGCTGTCAATATAGCCTTCAGTATGATTCTAGAGAGCCAACTCCCATGTCTGTATGATATTGTGGAGCTGAGATATGGCTTCTTTATGTTGCTATACGGTTGCTAGGGTTCTGTATGTGGTTGCTAGGGTGTCGCTGCACAGTCGCCATGGTGATACTTACAGACTGGTTTTTCAGCCCAAACAAAAGAGGCCAGCCCCATATCTATACCACATTCTGGTGCTGAGAAATTGCATATTCATGTGTTTGTTCAGTTACTAAGGTACTCTAAATGGTTGCTATGGTGTGGCTATATAGTTTACGGGATGATATTTAAAGACTATTTTGACAGTCTGTATCAGCAGAGCCCAACCCAATGTTTCTACGATGTTTTGATGCTGACAAATTGTTTGTTAATGTTCTTTTACGGTTGCTAGGGTGCTTTAAGAGGTTGCTAGGGCATAGCTACGGTTATCATGTCAGTACTTATTGGCGCTTGATAGGCCGAGTCAAAAGAGCCCTCCCCAAGTCTCTGTGACCTCCTGATCCAAAGATATAATCTCACTAATTTTGTGCCAATGTTAAGTCAATGGGACTTTTTCGCCCAAATTTTTCATCCACCAGATGAACATCGTACACTCAATTACTTATAAAAGATATAGCACACCTCTATAACTGGGCGGTTACTATCGTGTTGCTAAGTGGTTGGTAGTTGTCACACATCATTACTATCTAGTTCTATAGAGTTATTCGTATGTTCTTAGCCTGATTTAACACTTAGCTAATCACTATTAGCATGTAGCTATTCACTGCTAGTATGTGTAGCAGGCATGAGGAAAGTCCTGTTTGCAATCACGAGTCAAAAGAGCAAAACCTGCATGTTTATATGACACTTTTATCCAAAGATATCCTTTTTGATCTGTTTTCAATGGAGGTCTATGGGGTGGTTGCTAGGGTGCTGTAAGTGGTTGCTAGGGTGTGGCTATGAAGGTCATAGGTCATTACTTATTGGTTTCTTAAAAGATGAGTCAAATGAGTGTGTGTGAGTTACAGAGAGAGAGAGAGAGAAGGGGTTCCTAAGGGCCTGCGTGTGTGTGTGTGAGAAAGTGACAGTTGAGATTCAAATTCACGAACATTCCGCCAATGTAAGTCAATGGGATTTTTTTGCCCGCTTTTTCGTCCGCTGTGTGAACATCGTAGGTCCGATCGCTTAGAAAAGATATAGCCCACATCTCCTCAATGAGCCGGTCGATTTGACGCCTCTTTCATGGGTCTGTGACAAACGGTGCAGGAGGAGTAGCGAACCGAAGTTTTGTCCAGAAGAAGAATAAGAAGAAGCAGAATAATAATAACTAGACAGGAAAGTTTGTCGAGACAAACTTTAAGTTGGCTTGAGAAAGACGGACCAGAAAGTTTGAAAAGTTTGAAAAGTTTAAAAAAAGTTTAAGAAGTTTAAAAAGTTTAAGTTTGAAAAATGTTAAAAGTTTTAAGTTTGATGGGTTTCAGTCTGAAATAGTTTGAAGTTTAAAGTAGTTTTAAAAGCTTAAAGTTTGACACATAGATAGATAGATAGATAGATAGAGTCAGATTATAGATAGATAGATAGACAGAAAGACAGATAGACTTTAGATAGACAGATAGATAGATAGATAGATAGATAAGATAGATAGATAGATAAGAAACATTAGATAGATGAGTTTGAATGGATTAGAAATAGTATTGAGGTCAGTATGACCCCAATCAACTTTCTTTAGTTAAAAAATGTTTCCCTTCATCTCAGTGGAATAAGATTTTGTGACTTTTCAACATTTTCTATCTGTATTCACATAAAAAAAAAAAAAAAAGGGCTTGATTCGGTTGTTCTGAAGGTATGTATTATTATTTTATTGTTTTACTAATATGGTCTTTGAAAATTGAAAATGAATGGGAAATACGAAAAAATCTATATATTCTTTTTTAAAATTTGTCAAAAAATAATAATAAATCTAGCATAGGTCTGAAAATTTTCACACAGAAATGAAGGCCTGGTACTAGATCACAAATGCAATGTAGAAAAGATGCGCACACACACATACAAAAACACACACGTGTGACTGCAACAAAGAGCATTTTTATAGAAATTGGCAAATAAAATCAATAAATTCCACAATAAAGTCCACACAAAAAAATCAAAGCCTGATACTAGAGCACAAATGCAATGTGGAACGAGCATACTCACTCACGTACGTACACACACACTCTCTTACACACATACCCACCATTCATATCTGCTTATTGCAGTTGTTGTTTTTAGTTTAGTTTTTTTTTTCTTTGTTTTGATTTTATTTACATTTATGTAAAAAAAAAAAAATTTTTTGTGGCATTATTGCAAAAGCGAGCACTTCAAAATACATCAAACAAACAAAAACAAATTCTAACCTTTGAGAAAAATACTGTTTTTAATGTATTTTATAATTTTTCAATATATAATTACAAAATATATATCAGAAAAGATGTGAGAGGAGTAACTGACCACTTCCAGAAAAATGAATGGCTCTCTATGGGCCTCTGCTGGATATATATGGTCATTACACTATTCTTTCAAAAACTGTGATTTCTACAAGTTTTTCTCTAACCACCAGATGGCAGTATTGTACACCTAACACCTAGATCAATATCCAGAAACAGTTTAAATTAAATTTAGATCATCATTTAAGAGATTTATTCATAAAAATGTAATATTTCACATGCAAGCTAATGGTGTAATATAGGATTTTTGTGGTAAACAGGTACAAAAGTACTTCATATCTCCCAAAACACAGCATTAATGTATAGATGAGAAGTAAACAAAGAAAATGAAATATTATTTGAATGATTAAAAATGTATAAATGATTTACAATTACTCTTTCGATCTTCACATTTTATGTCTATTTCTTTTGTGCGTGTGTTTGTGTGTGTTAAATAGGGAAGGTATGTTTGTTTGTGTGTGTGTGTGTGTGTGTGTGTGTGTGCATGTGTGTGTGTGCATGCGTGTGTGTTAGATAAAGAATGAATGGAGAGTGAATATCCTTTAGATAGATAGATAGACAGATAGATGAGTTTGATTGGGTTAGAAATAGTACATAGAAGGGAAGTCTGATTGAGTCTAATGGGCTTCAGTGTGTTTAGATTTAAATTTTTGACAGTTGGAGTTTGATGGAATGTTCAGATGAGCCAATGTAAGTCTATGGGATTTTTTATGATTTTTAATCTTAATTTTTATGAAAACCGTAAGTCGGATCAGTTAGAAAAGATATAGCAACTCGAGTCAGACCAGTCTGAAGATCTGGGCTGAGTTTGGAGTTTGTAGAGTTAAAGCTCTAGGAGGAGTAGCAGTCAGAAATTTTAGTCTCAGAAAAAGAATAATAATAATAAGTTTAAGACGGATTTCAGTAAGTTGGCTTTCTCAAGCCAACTTAATAAGTATGCAAGAGAACAATAGTGATGCCTTGCCTTTGGCAAGCACCACTAATAATAAGTATGCAAGATAACAATAGTGATGCCTTGCCTTTGGCAAGCACCACTAATAAGTTTAAATAGGATTTCAGTAAGTTGGCTTTCTCAAGCCAACTTAATGAGATGGGCATTGATTTTACAGGAGTTTGTTTTGGTCATAAGTTATAAGAAAGGTGCAGAAACATCATAGCTGATGCACTCTCCAGGGCTTACGCTGGTGGTAACTGAATTGCATCTATTTTGGTGACATGAATTGAATGTTGTAATCTGATTTGTTCTAAATCAGGTTTTGTAACTAAGGGTGGGGGTGTTATGTCCCTGGACGCAAGTTATTCTTTGTATTTATTTGCATTTGCAAAGTATTGTATATCTTGTATTGCGTGCTCGAGATTGTGTGCAGTTCTCTCTCTCTCTCTTCCTTCTGGCAATGCTTGAGCTTCTATTGTGTGTGTGCGTCGTGAAGCTCCGCCATGGGTGTTGTTTCGTTCCGTCTTCTGTCTCCTGCCCTAGACAACTTTTAGTGTTGCTGAATAATGACATTGTTGACTTGCCATTGAAAGTCCGCTTTTCCACTGACATTACCTGGAACAATTTGTCCCAGTAACTTTTTTCCCAGGAACTTTTTTTTTTCAGCCAGACCTGTTGCTGTTGAGGATGCAACGATACCATTTTTTCAGAACCGATCCGATCCAAGATTTTGAGTATCTGCCGATACCGATCCAATCCAATACCAGCACAGTTTTTTTTTTTTAAATCGATGTAGAATTTCTATTCTTCTGTGTGTTGACCTGATCGTCACTCTTTTGTGTGTTAAACACAATCTACTACATATAGATAACTTAATTTTAATGAAAAATAAATGAAAAAATATATAATCATAATCTATGACAAAAATACTATTATAAACTAGGTTAGTGGATAATTTAGCAGCAAAAGAAAAATCATGGGTGCACAATAATTTTATAAAACCTAGTGAAACATTTTTATTTACAAATAAAAGTGAATAAGTGTACTAAATCTGGTAAAATGGTACACATTACTCTTTGTATTGTTGTAAAATACATTCATGAAAAAACAAGCAAATACATTTGTATATAAATATATACTATAAAATTAAAAGACGTTTATTTTAAATCTATAGCACAGTAATGAAGGCAGTAACATATTATAGATAGGACAGAACAAGAAAGACTATTAATAAGGTTTCATTGCGCAAAATAATTATAATACGAAAGGATCGAATACAGAGCGGCACAAAGCGCTTATGCACATCCTGAGCGCAGAATGATGCGCTTGAAGCAGCACGGAGTCACAGCACATAGGCTGCACAGCCCTCCGAGTCCGCATAGAAAAGTTCAAAGGGAAAATATATTTATGCGTAGTGTATTAAATCTGTGCATTAGTTTATTGAGCCTTTTCTTTTAACAATTTTAGACCTCAGTTACTGTGCGCTCTTGGAGAGAGTTTGACTGTAGTAACCGAACGTGACACGCAGTTTGAATGCTGAATGGAGGATCACAGACAGACGCAGCGGAGAGAAGAGTTTACCTGAACTTTAATTTAATGAATTAAATATTTATCTGTACCTCAGATTAAACTATGCAACAGCTTTAGAACACTTGAAATATTGTGCATGAAAACATTATGGTGCTTTATAATGTTTTTGAGCCTTTCGTGAGGCTCAACACAGTGGCGCCTCCAGAAATTTTTCATAGGGGTGGCCAGATGGGGCCACTTAAAATCTTGGGGTGGCACACCAAAACTATAAACCATAATTTCAGAATTTTATTCTACTGTTGTAGTAAACCGGCCTGTAGAAAACACTATCAGAAAGACTTAAGGAACTCCTACTGATATACTTTGGTTTATTCTGTTATATTTAATGTTACTAATGATATAATGTGCATAGACTAATAACAGTACAGTTAACATTTTGAGTTGCACAACAATTCTTGCAACAATTCCTCGTCATTGTGTTCTGTCACTAATGCTGGCTGTGTATCCTTGTCATGCTGCTCTGTCTGTTCCTCTCCTCTATCCTCCTCCTTCTCCTCCTCCTCACTATTACTAAGCCTCTGTTGCTCCCCTGCCATCTCTTTCACTCCTCCTTCTGTACTTTTCTTCTTAAAATAAGAAGAGATGTCTGTGGACTTTCTCTTCATTGTCTGAAAATTGACATAACATATACATGCACCAGCTAACGACGTTAGCTAGGTAACTCTTGTCAAAACGTGTCAAAGACACATCAAAAAGCTGCTGTAACAGTATACTGTAACCATTTGGCACTTAAAAAGCACATGTCACGACACATAATTCCCCGTCTTCTTTTACTAAAGAATATTTTTTACTTATTTACTTACCGGTAGTCTTCTTCGTCTTCTTTCTTAACTTCTTTTGAAATTGTTGACCGACGGGCACGCGCTGAGCTGTTGCTGTCTGAGCGCGCAACAGCGGCATGGACGGAGGGGCGGCGGAGAGGGCTGGCTACTGTGTGCGATCGAAGGTCTAGAGTGGCTTGCCTGCCTGGCTGTGCATTAGGGACGAAATGTATAACTGATGCTACTAAAATTTATACTGGCCAGTGGCTCAACAATAACACAGAATTGTATACGCACAATATCGGATTTGGATCGGTCTCGTCTGACTGCTACCCGATCCGCAGAAAATGACTGTATCGGAGCCGATACCGATCCTGAGTATCGGATCGATGCGTCCCTAGTTGCTGTCTGCATTTCCATCTCGTTCTAAAGTACAGAGAAGAATAGGCTAATAGTTTGGTGACATAGGTCTGCATGCGTTTCTCAATACCAAATACACAAATTTCAGACTTGCGCCCTCGGTAGTTCGGACTTCGCGAATTTGACTCGGGAGTGTGAACTCCCGCAGACGAGACGACGCAAGTCCAGTAATTCTGCAAACAGCAGCATACTTGATAATGTCAGTCAGCTCGGCTTGGCTACTGCAATTTCCCTCACTGTATACAATAAGACGAAATATGATATCAAACAGCATTGACTTTTTATTTTCATTTAATATATTAATAGATTAATAGAATAATATAATAAACACCAAAGATTACCTGTTAGATTTACCCAAAACAAATTATATTTAATGTTTAACCACTACAGAGACATCGGAGCCAGTGGCAAATGTCAGAAGGACTAACCGAGATGAGGCTGCTCTCGTCAGGACACATGAGCACTGAGCGCCCGCTGATCGCATAGAGCTCATGTCTCTGAAATAAGCGAAGTGCATTTTGTTATAAATTGTCTTTATAAATAAACTGCAGATTTGAGTTTTAAACAACTACATTCTTGCATGAAATACTTTTAAAACTACATTCCATGACACAATAACTGTAATATTTAAAAAAAATATATATGCAAATTAGGGATGTGCCCGAAGCCGAATACCTTATTCGGAAAGGCACGGATAATGGCTTCAAAACGAATAACGGATTTATCCGAATAACAGAAAACATTCAGCAGACACAATCACATGTTTGCTGGAACAGCACTACATTAGTGAGGTCTGCGGTTGTTAAGATTTGTGCAATAATAATGGCTAGTACTGCTGTGAAAGCGTTTGACACAGTTTCGTACAGATAATATCATGGTGATCATTGCGTTTGTCTAACGAATGTGGTCTCCTCAGCAATAAACATCCGCGCGCTCCTTCTTTGATTGCTGCCTGTCAGTGCCGGTGAAGCAGTGTTTGCCAGATATTGCTACAAAAAACAAACACAACCAAGCTCCTGACAAATGTACCAAAATAAGTTTAAATCTTGTATTTTGCAAATAGGATACAGAATCTCTAACCTCAACCTTCATATTCCCACTTTATTAATGCCCTAATTACTTTATTAACGCTGTTACATTAGGTATTAAAACAAGTCCAGCGACGCTTATAATAACTAGATCTGGCAACAAGGCGGAGCGGAGTGGAGGCTGCACTTGCGCCAAGCTCCTTCACTCCTGCGTTTGGCAGTTGCTGTGAGTCAGCCACACGAATTTATTCAGCGACATGATTTTAAATCATTTTTCATATGTTTTCAAATTTTATTTTTGAACATGAAACATTTACGGAGGTCTGGACCTCATAGCTGGCTATGGGCTTGGAGGTGTAAAATGAATGAGTGTAAACTATAGCCTATATTATGAAATGAGCACAAATCAATAGCCGCGATGCGCCTCTCTCAGAAATCAGAGCTTTGTCTGGAGTTATATCAACTCGACAAAAATATCCTAAAAACGGTCCTAACTTCAAACCTTTTCGAAATCCAACTGTAAAAAACCATTACATTTGTCCTTTTCGTGAATGGCATTACATTTAATTATACAAGATTATACCAAATTATTTGTTGCGCTCTGTTGATAAAAAAAACTCGTAGCTAAATGATCACAGATCTACTAGTGTTTTTATTTAAGATTGTGGATGCTTGTCTCTTGTCAAATTTGTACACAAAGTTTCACTGTAAAATAAGAATAAAGTTTTAAATAGAAGATATTTACAAAGTTATAATTTTAATAAAAAAGGAATACTTTCTTTAGTTATACAAGGCATATTTGTTAAATGAAAACTACGAATCGAACAGATTTGCATTTAAAATGGTATTTTCATGTAATTTGACGAACTTTCGGTTTAAGACACGACCACTGCCAGATCTATCCGAATACAGATACGGATACAAATAATTTTGAGATTGTCACAGATACAGATACAAATAATGGCTCCGCTGCACACCCCTAATGCAAATAAATGGAGGTTGAAATACTGCTGAGTGAACTCACAACCAATCAGTGTGCTCAGTGCCCACATTCCACGTCCCACCCCCGAAAGTTCAGGACCTTTGAAAAGTACTACCCCTGTGAAAACACAGAGTACCGACCAAAGTCCCTAGTTCCTGGGTAAAGTTCCTGTGGTGGAAACGGGGCTCAAGTAGTCTTTTCAGTTGTGCTGCGGAGTTCCGTTTTCAAGCGGCAAAGATTAAGCTCTATGCTTTATTCCCCTGTAACCCCGTTCACAAGAGTTTTTGTTTGTAAATAATTATTATTTGTGAAGCAGTAGGTTGGAGATTGCCTTTTATTTTGTGAACTGTTTTCTCCTGGTTTTTGGCCAGCTAGGGAGTTAGGAAAGACTCCTGTATTTCTTTTTGGGATTTTCTTTGTTAGGAAATTTAAACTTTTCTAAACCCTTAGTTAGTTTGAACTTTTGGTTTGTTATTTTGGCCTGGATCCCCCTCCGAAGTTATATGCTTCTACTAATTAATGATTTATAAAATAATAAACTTTTCAGCTTGTGAATGAAGCCTCTATTGCGGTCACTGTGTGCTGGGACAGGAGAAGAGCCAGGTTATTCTTTAATTTTATTCTTGCCACTGGCCTTACCAACCCTAGACTGGTCAGGTCGTGACTAAATTTTTTATACTCTACCTCCTAGGGCTTAAATGCTACAAGCCCAAGCTTGGCACAGATGTGTAGTTTGTTGCTATATATTTTCAGACTGATCAGACTTATAGTTTTTGTATGAATCATTTTTAAAAAATAAATAAAAAAATCCCATAGACTTACATTTTCTGAGCAAAAATGACCCCTCTAGAGGCCAATTGCAGTCCACTAGTGGGAGTTGCAGGATAAGAAATCTTTCAACTCCATGCTCTCTCTTAAAAATACTTACATTTATAAATAAATGCAATATTTTGCCAAACTAAACCAACAGATCTTATCATTACCAGTTCAGGTCTCCACAGTAATGACTGATAATGTCTACAATGATAATGTCTGATGGCCAGAGGCCAGTGTGAAAGAGACTCGCGACAGATGACTGATCGGCCACTCCTGTGTGCTGATGAAAGATTATCAAGGCTGCCCATGTTGGCTTCTCAAGCCAACATCAAAGTTTGTCCACGTTTGTCCTCTACTAGTCACTCCGGTGTGCTAAAAAAAAAATGGAAATATTAATGGAAATATACTTTTAGAGATATTTTACTCATCATGACTTCTAAGGATACAAATAATTATGGTACGGAAGAGGATTAGGGCCAAGCAATAATAAAAAAAAAAAATCAAACCATCTTGAGATTAAAGGCATGATAATGTGAAAAACCTCTATTTTTGGAGAAAATTTTTTTAAATAAAATCGAAATAAAATGCTGAGAATAAACTCATTAAATTATGAGAACAAATGCATTTACTCGCTGACATGTCTCAATCAGGCTACCACTAAACAGCGCTGTGAGAAGTGTTTTCGAGTTTGGAGCAGAGGTTTTCGATACAAACCACAGATTCCGCAGTTGATTTAAACTAGTTTAAAAGCAGCTGAAAAAGCGCTGACATTCTCAACAACATTGATGCGGAAAACAGGAGAAATGCTGTGTGACAACAATCTAGTTAGAATATTTTTCAATCTACAAATTAATATTTATAATGGATTTACTGTAGCCAGGGCCCGATTATCCATAGACTGGATTGGGCAAGTGCCCTGGGGCACCAGCCAATAGGGGGCACCAGGTGATTAAGATAACGACTAGACCTTTAAAATATTTTTCATGTTTTGTGTATATATACAGGTGCATCTCAATAAATTAGAATGTCATGGAAAAGTTCATTTATTTCAGTAATTCAACTCACTAAATTCAATGCACACAGACTGAAGTAGTTTAAGTCTTTGGTTCTTTTAATTATGATGACTTTGGCTCACATTTAACAAAAACCCACCAATTCACTATCTCAACAAATTAGAATACTTCATAAGACCAATAAAAAAAAAAAAAAAACATTTTTAGTGAATTGTTGTTCTTCTGGAAAGTATGTTCATTTACTGTATATGTACTCAATACTGTAATTGGTAGGGGCTCCTTTTGCTTTAATTACTGCCTCAATTCGGTGTGACATGGAGGTTATCAGTTTATGGCACTGCTGAGGTGGTATGGAAGCCCAGGTTTCTTTGACAGTGGCCTTTAGCTCATCTGCATTTTTTGGTCTCTTGTTTCTCATTTTGCTCTTGACAATACCCCATAGATTCTCTATGGGGTTCAGGTCTGGTGAGTTTGCTGGCCAGTCAAGCACACCAACACCATGGTCATTTAACCAACTTTTGGTGCTTTTGGCAGTGTGGGCAGGTGGAAAATGAAATCAGCATCTTTAAAAAGCTGGTCAGCAGAAGGAAGCATGAAGTCCTCCAAAATCTCTTGGTAAACGGGTGCAGTGACTTTGGTTTTCAAAAACTTAACACTGGACTTCAAGCAACTTGGGCTATGAGCTTCTCCACCCTTCCTCCAGACTCTAGGACCTTGGTTTCCAAATGAAATACAAAACTTGCTCTCATCTGAAAAGAGGACTTTGGACCACTGGGCAACAGTCCAGTAGTTCTTCTCCTTAGTCCAGGTAAGACAGTCCAGGAGTGGCTTAACAAGAGGAATATGACAACTGTAGCCAAATTCCTTGACACGTCTGTGTGTGGTGGCTCTTGATGCCTTGACCCCAGCCTCAGTCCATTCCTTATGAAGTTCACTCAAATTCTTGAATCGAATTTGCTTGACAATCCTCATAAGGCTGCGGTTCTCTCGGTTGGTTGTGCATCTTTTTCTTCCACACTTTTTCCTTCCACTCAACTTTCTGTTAACATGCTTGGATATGGCACTCTGTGAACAGCCAGCTTTGGCAATGAATGTTTGTGGCTTACCTTCCTTGTGAAGGGTGTCAATGATTGTCTTCTGGACAACTGTCAGATCAGCAGTCTTCCCCATGACTGTGTAGCCTAGTGAACCAAACTGAGAGACCATTTTGAAGGCTCAGGAAACCTTTGCAGGTGTTTTGAGTTGATTAGCTGATTGGCATGTCACCATATTCTAATTTGCTGAGATAGTGAATTGGTGGGTTTTTGTTAAATGTGAGCCAAAATCATCACAATTAAAAGAACCAAAGACTTAAACTACTTCAGTCTGTGTGCACTGAATTTATTTAATACACGATTTTCACAATTTGAGTTGAATTACTGAAATAAATGAACTTTTCCACGACATTCTAATTTATTGAGATGCACCTGTATTATTTTGCTGGAAGAGATACAGATACATACAAAATGAACAGTTAATGATACAATACAGAGAGAATGTAAAATGCATGCATATAAAGAATTGCGATTCGGGCAGGTCAGTGTATTTGCCCCTTCCCCACAGTCAGAGTTGAGGCCGACAAATTCTAATATTAAATTCACGATGGATGGGCAGCATCAGCTTAGCAGTTGTGTGAAACATAAATTAAAAAAAGAGAAAATATCATGACACATAGCCACCCTTCAAAAAGTACCTGCAATATCACATTTTTTTCTTCGAAATGAAGAAAAGACAGAGACATCGGCATCACCAGCAGAAGGCACTAGCAGTGAAACTGATACAACTTGAAGCGGCTGTCTGCACTCTCCCTGCTGGCTATTGAATCCGAACTAGTCAAGGGAATGGACTTTGAGGATTTAGTTAATGATTTTGCATGAGCAAAGTCTAGAAAAAAAGATGTTCTGCTAAAGGTAAGGCTTATTTACCATTATATGGAGGGGGAGGGGGTAAGCAACCCTTACCCTTGGGCACTACACTGTTAATTCGGGCCTGCCTGTAGCAACACTAAACCTATCCAATTAATACATTATTATTAAACACTCATTAGACAATTTTTTCCCCACATTTCTGATGTGATGTACGATGAGAAAAGGAAGAAAAGCGAGCTTGGCAAAAGACTGATTCGAACCCTAGTCAACTGAAACATGTTACAGTGGTGGCCATAATTGTTAGAACACTATTTTCACCGGCTAAAAATGGTTTTAAGTCAGTTATTTCTATCGTGTGTCAGTAGGAAATGTCAGTTTACATTTTCAAACATTCACTTTGCCATTAATTGAAATAATCCAGTGAGATTTTTGTTTGCACAAGGAGTCTGACAACAGCCAGTGTTCAACACAGAGATCTGATCAAACTGAGACAGATTAAATCCAGAAGAACTGTGGTAATGTCTCCAAGATGCTTAAAGAAACCTACCTGGAAAGCTACAGTAGTCTTAAAGGTTTTAGGCACTTGTCTAAAAATGCTGTAAAATGAGGACGCTGTCAAAAAATGTCAAAAATAGATTTTCTTTATCAGTTAACTTCTATTAACTAAATTAAATCAACATTTGGTGTGACCATCCTTTGCGATTAAAGCAGCTTTTGCCCTAGGTGCAGTTGTGCATAGTTTTTCAGGTACTTTATTAATTAAATATTTATTATATATATCTTAAAGTTGAGGGACATTTTTGTGGCATTTTTGCCCCAAGCCCTTGTTAATTTCCGACCGTGGTGCTAGTTTATTTTTGATATTAATATGCTACATTCATCAAGTACCATATTTAGCCTATGTACCCACTATTCAAGGGTACAATCTGGAGCTGATGTTACTGACAGGCTGATGTTGCTGTTAACCCTCCTTCTTATCTTCACCATATCGGTTATACAAACACAAACATGGTCATGCTCAAAATCATTCTTTTTTATTAAACACATTCAGTTTCTTCCATATGTTATCAGCTCATCAAGGATAACTTGGATAGTTCTGTCTCTAAAATGTAATTGGTTAAGCCATGGACAAAGTTGTTATCGTTTGACAGGCCTAATAAATGTATTTATCGAACATGTCTTTTGTTGTGCATGTTCTTCCTGTGTTGTGTGGGTTTTTTCCGGGTGCTCCGGTTTCCCCCACATTACAAAGACATGCAGCATAGGAGAATCGGACACTATAAATTGCCCGTAGGTTTGAGTGAGTGAATTTGTGTGTCTGTGTATGAGCCTTGTGATGGGTACTCACGTCACCAGTGTAGCGTCTGCCTAGACTCATTGATGGTTGTTTACAATTTGTTTTAAGAGACCCTTTTAGCCTTTTGACATTTGCATATAAATTACAGACCTGGCCCCACTGTCTACATTTATATGGGTGCTAAATTTAAATGGCTTTACCACTATCACTTGTGCAAGCCTGTGTATGGATCTAATTCCATCGTCAAGTTTGCAGACGACACCACGGTGATTGGCCTCATCAGTAACAACGATGAGACTGCCTATAGGGAGGAGATCCAGCACCTGGCCACATGGTGCACTGAAAATAACCTGCTCCTCAACACCACCAAAACGAAGGAGCTCATCGTGGACTTCAGGAAGGAGTCAAGAGGCACACACGACACCATCCACATCAATGGAATGGCTGTTGAGCGTGTCTCCAGTTTCAAGTTCCTGGGGATCCACATCTCGGCGGACATGTTGTGGAAAACCAACACCTCCAGCCTGGTCAAGAAGGCTCACCAGCGCCTCTTCTTTCTGAGGACACTGAGGAAGAATCAGCTCTCCTCGGCTATCCTGGTGAACTTCTATCGCTGCGCAATAGAAAGCATCCTGACCAACTGTGTCACAGTATGGTATGGGAGCTGCTCTGTTGCGGAGCGCAAGGCACTGCAGCGGGTGGTGAAAACTGCCCAGCGCATCACAGGGACTCCACTACCTGCCATTGAACACATCCAGAGGAAACGCTGTCTGCATCGAGCTCGCAGCATCCTTAAGGACTCCTCTCACCCAGCCCACAGACTGTTTTCTCTCCTGCCCTCCGGCAGGCGTTTCAGGTGCCTCCGGACCAGGACCAGCAGATTAAAGAACAGTTTCTTCCCCAGAGCTGTCTATTTACTGAACTCTAACCCCCGTTGATCCACTTCCTCATATATTGTTAACTCTTCTCTCCTACCTCACATCGGCCTTATTTGCACTACTGAATGTACATTTTTATTACAGTAACAACTGTTTACTTTTGTATCTTGCACTACCATACCTAAATTGGATTATGCTCATTTGCACTGCCGACTGTTGTTTACATTACATTATCAATGTTTACATTAACATTTTGCACCGTATGTCTAATTGTAATATGCAATCACTTCCACTGCACTTTTACGCCTTGTTTATAGTAATAACCATCTGTATATATATTATATTGATAGTACATATCACCTGTAAATTCTGTTCATAGTAATAGCCATCTGTATATTTATTCACTATACATATTCACCTGTAAATTCTGTTTATATTAATAACCATCTTTCTATATATATTTATACATATATTCAGTACATATCCTTGTCCTGCACTTATTCAACCATTGTATATCCTGCACTTGCTGCTATTGCACTTCTGGTTAGACCTAAACTGCATTTCGTTGCCCTGTACCTGTACATGTGTAATGACAATAAAGTTGAATCTAATCTAATCTAATCTAATCTAATCTAATCAAGAAGAGGCTAAACAGCCCTCTCTGGTCTCCCCATAAAACTTCAAACACATTCCAAAGAGGAGTAAATGACCCCCGTGCCAGGCACCAACAGCCTGACTAGACCAGTGGTCTGTCTCCACAATTTCAATACACATCTCACACACACACAGACACACACACAGACACACACACACACACACACACACACATAAAGACATTTTCTTTATTTAGGCCAAAATTAAGCAGTTATAAATGTATCTGGTATATGCATGTTTATATTAGCCTAATTACAACTCTTTACATGTATTAGTTAGACTCTAAATGCCTATATTCAAGTGTATGAGTGTATATCTGCTTTAATATCTTCCAGAGGTTTCTTTCTTGGTATCAAAATGATCTTCTTTTTATTCCTCAAACAATGATGTACACTATGTGATCATGAAATGCATCGTACAATTTTTACTATGCTTTGAAGTAAAACTACACCAACTATCCAGACCAGCAATAAAAATGCAAATGGACCATAAACAGAGACAAAGAAAGTTTCTCCCGCTCAAAATTCATGCCTCTGATTGGCCATTCCACCCAAAAGGTGGGTGCAGCTAGGAACTATCAAAAGTTCCGAACTCAGACTAATCGTGGCTCAAAAACCCTTTTTCTTGAGACGGACACTCTCTAAGACTCTTCAAAAGCTCTCCTCTTGAATTTGATTTTCTGACAATTCTAATCTTCAAGTAACTTTGTCGATTCGCTGTGGACTTTCCTTTCTTCAGAAGAACCTGAGGAAAACCTCACTCCTAAAAAACTCATCAATAACCTCCATTGTCTATCGCATCAGGACTCTTGTTCAGCAACAAAGCCAATGCAAGTAAACATTTACAACTATTTAGATGCGTTTAAGTTTGAATCCCTTTTTAAGGTGATTTTTGATTCTTTGATTCTCATTAGGCTCTGGTTAATTGATGTTAAATACTGCCATTCTTTGTTCTTACTTTCCTTCATTCTGTATATTTGCTTAGTTTAGTTGTATGTTAGCTATAGTGTCATTTATTAAATCCCTTATATTCACAGTTGATTGTCTCTGTGTGCTGCTCACAATTCGAAGTCACTGAATGTTGATCCTTGCTACATACTAAACTATTGCTAGTACTGCATAAAGTAAGAAAGCTATTCTTTCCTAGAATTAATAAGTGATTATATTGTCTGCTCGGTGGACGGCCAGATCAAATAATTGTGATATCGATTCTGCTACAGTTAATTCTAAGATCTAATCTAAATATTTATTAGTAATTATAACCAGTTATAATTAATTATAAATATTTGCCTTTTGAGCTAATATGCTACACCAGTGATGCTATGATATTTGGATCATATGTCACTTAAGGTGTGGTTATGAGTACATCACATAAGAAAGATTGGTGGGATGTCTAACTCGTAGAACCTCTTTTTGTATCATCAACACGAGGAAGACACAAGTGTAATAAAATACATTTTATTAACGAAAGATAGACTAGATTAATCACAGCTACTAAATGAAAACCATGCATGACAAAGCAATAAAGTGCATAAGATGCATGAATGGCAAGTGATTCAGTTGGGTGTTGCAATGCCAGAGTTACATTATCGTATATGTAAAGATAAACTGTTGCTACTCTGAAACAAATAAGGTGAAGAACGTTATTATGCATCAAACAAATATGTGAAAGATTATTTATCAATTGCAATTAGCCATATAATATCTTGTGCTGGTAACAATGCAGTGGGGAGCAGGAATCTGTTTCAACAGCCTTGAACAAGAAGCACTGTAGGATGCTGATCTCCTGGAGCACCAAAGGGTCCTAAGATCTGGAACACGCAGATGTGGCCCTGGAGTAGGTGCAGAAAGTCCTTGCCTGGAACACACAAGCAAAATTACCTTGAAGTGAAGGTTTGCTCGCTGGAGCTTAACCTTGTTGCAAATGTCTGTGTGTCTTCTGCCTCTCTTGGCTAGAGACTCAGAACTTGGTACATCCGCTTTGTCCCTCTAGGGTGGAGATTCAGGAAGTGCTGCATCTGTTCTTGTCTCGCTGGACAAAGACTCAGAACGTAGAGTATCTCTTTCTCTCAGAACGTGGTCGTATCTGTTGCTGCCTCAAAAGCTGGAGACTCAGGGCTTGATATCTGTTATTGCCTCTTCCCTCATGGGCCAGAGGTTCAGAATGTTGGTGATCTGTTAGTGTCCCTTCCCTTTTGGGACTCAAAACTGTGTTGTTTTTGTTACTGTCTCTCTGGATGTGCTGGAGACTCAGAACAAGGAGTGTCTTTTGGAAGGGTACCTTTATCCCTTCCTGATGAGGAGGAGATTACATTTTGGTGCTTCTCCATTTTCTATGCTGTGATTGACTGTTTCCATCAGAGTTTCCATCATGGTGTGTCCTTTTCTCCGTATTTGCATAGTCCAAACACACATTTAGAAAAGTGTCACTAAAGTTTTACCGGTGCATTTTTCACTTACCAAACCACAACCAGAATACCTCTGACAATGTTATAAACACATTAAGTCCAAAAATTATCGCAAAAGATTGAACTGTCATGCATGCATTCATTTGTCCATTAACAGCTGAGTTTGTTTACGATGTTGCACTACACATCGCTGTCACTCAGAATACGTATTTCTCTGAATAAATATGAGATGGGTGTGTTGTAGTTTGCATCAGTTTTAAGGTTTGAAACCATAGTTTGAAAACATGGATTTGGATGGATCTCTGTGATCTCTCTGTGGCCCACTGCTGCTGCGTCCAGAAGTCCTAAGGAATTTTTATGGCAGTCACAGGCCAAACCTTAGGAATCAGTCTCGAGGTGGGTGAAGGGCAGAAACTGCATTTTGACCAATGAGAAGTCCTGTCCTTCCCAGGCTTGGTGCCAAAGGTCTTCTTTGCCCTCTAAGAGGTGTCTGGCTGTTGTCCTAGCATCTTTATCAGATAGCGTTGCATAGTTTGCTTATGTTAGTCCTACAAGATCCAATCAAAATGTAGCAAACCTTTGTCCACTATTGTGGTTAGAGAGGAATGTGGAATGTGCTGTCCACTACACTAGCATTTTATATAAGCCACAAGAACTGTGGCACTATATTACAGTGCTTTTACCAGAGTTAAGGAAGTTTCAGGCATTCACATTTAGATCATTTGGCTACAGTGATGGTACATATCTTGAACATCCTATTGGATCTTGACCTCTTTGTCTCTGTTTTACAGTTGCTCTGGGGCGAAACCAGCCCCTGAAGAGAGAGAAGCCCAAATGGAAGAGTGACTATCCAATGACCGATGGGCAGCTGCGCAGCAAGCGTGATGAATTCTGGGATACAGCACCGGCTTTTGAAGGCCGCAAGGAAATTTGGGATGCACTTAAAGCGGCTGCCCAAGCCTTTGAAAGCAATGACCATGAGCTTGCTCAAGCCATAATTGATGGTGCCAGCATAACATTACCACATGGTAAGAGGCGCACGTCACAGATGCACAGGTGCTTTGCATGTATTCTGATGTTTTTATTAAAATCATCTTCCTGATTTTCTGACAATCCATTTTCCTTTTGATTTCTATTTTTCTGTCAGTTTCCCTTTCAGTCCTTTCAGGGGGTCTTGCTTAGTTGGGGACAAAGTCTCAAAGTAAGCAGATCTTGCAGTTTTTAAGGCATTTCTTTAGGCAGAAACACTATCATTCCGCACAATTTGAAATACCTCTGGTTTTGTTTTATTCCAGGTGCACTCCATTTTTTGGGCTGTTCTCTTTAGGGTGTGAATGAGCTTGTTGCATCATGGCATCGGTTTTCCTTAAAGGGATGGTTCTCCCAAAAATTGAAATTTGTTTTACTCACCCTCAGACCATCCAAGATGTATGTGATGTTTTTCTTGAGTAGAACAGTAAAGAAGATTTTTACCTGAAATCATGGTCCTTAGTTAAGTCAGCAGCTATTGTTTTTTAAAAATAATAATAAAAAAACAAAATACATTTCAAGGAACACAAAATTCATAACCATGACTCCTGATGATATATTGAGGTTTTATGAATCTAAACAGTCGGTCTATGCTAGAAACTGATCATCATTTACATAATTATTCCCTTTAATCCATAGTCTCAGGTAATGGGGAAATCCGATTATTTTCCATGAACTGGTTCTTCCAGAAAGTTTGTTTCAATTAACTGGTTCAGTTCACCTGTTTGTTTACGTAATCATGCAATTTTGTTATGTATATACAATTATTTTATTAAAGCACCCAATAATGATGTGAAATGTGGTTGTTTTGTTGTGATGTCTAAACCATTTAAAGTAAATAAATAAGTCTTCATCAGCTCACCTTTTACATACATAATGAGAAACCATAAAAACTTTAATTTCATTCCAGTGCTCGGTTCACACATGTGCATATCACCGCCTCATCAGTCTCCGGTCTGAGTTAGAAATATTTCCTTATTCAGTGTTCCGGTTCGTCCAACATTACTCTGAACTGAGTTGGCAAAAAGCAGCATCATAGGATCATATACGCTAGTATTTTGGCTCATTTTGAATCATAGTGACTGTCTGGCACATCTTAAAGTGAGTTTCGATTAAGTAACTTGCATATATCTGCTGCCAAAGCCACTAG
Organism: Onychostoma macrolepis; assembly: GCF_012432095.1. Classification (NCBI taxonomy): domain Eukaryota; kingdom Metazoa; phylum Chordata; class Actinopteri; order Cypriniformes; family Cyprinidae; genus Onychostoma; species Onychostoma macrolepis. The sequence goes on along the minus strand of NC_081175.1, from coordinate 8,695,555 downwards.
ATGGCAAGCCTGCAACCATTAGCTGAAAAAGCGTAATTGCTTAAAGCTAACGCTTCCGGTCTGGCAGTACGTGGGAAAGGAAGACCCGATGCCAAAATAGTGTTTTTAAAAAAATTTTTTTTAATGAATGTCAATGGAGGAGAGGCTTCACTACGCTAAACAAACATCTTTTTAGAGGAAATGGCTCATCATTTGAATTTGAATTTATTGAAAGGATAGCCCACATCTCATTTTCAAGGGGGTCCAAAAAACTAAATATTACAACATAAACAAAACAACCATACAAAACATGTACGCAACACATATACAAACTAGAAGACACAGCATGTACGCAACACATATACAAACTAGAAAACGCAGCAGGATTACTAAGCAATTGATGTCATACATAAACAAAATCAACATAAGAAAACTTACAACCATACACAAGTTAATTTAAGATGAGAAAATAGACATCTCATTTTCAAGGGGGTCCAAAAAACTAAATATTACAACATAAACAAAACAACCATACAAAACATGTACGCAACACATATACAAACTAGAAGACACAGCATGTACGCAACACATATACAAACTAGAAAACGCAGCAGGATTACTAAGCAATTGATGTCATACATAAACAAAATCAACATAAGAAAACTTACAACCATACACAAGTTAATTTAAGATGAGAAAATAGAAATGACCTAAAGCAATAAAGGGAAGTTACAGATCTCAAAGATTGGGGGATGATTATTCCAATCGGAAGGAGCTTTATATTGAAAAGACCTACGTCCGGCTTCACTAAAAATGCAGGGATCAAAGAAAAAAGGAAATTGCATATGTCTAAGTGAATAAGATCTATATGGAATCAAATACTGTTTCAGTTACCAAGGACAATCATAATAAACACATTTAGAAATAAACAGAAACCAATGAAATTGTCTTCTTGATTTAGGGTGTAACCATTTAAGCATTTCATACATGACAGTGATGAGTACGATATGGACACCTTAACACAAATCTACACAGAGAGTTATAAACCACATTAACAGCCTTCAAATAAGTATCAGAGATATTTTGACAAACTATATCAGCATAATCAATAAGAGGTAATATAAGCTGAGAAATAATTATTTTCCTAACTTGACATGTAAAACAATTAATTGAACGATAAAGTAAGTGCAAACAACCATATGTTCTGTTAACAATATAATCGATACGAGGCTTTAAAGTGTAGCATTTGGACCAATCAGACACACAATTTTTCATTTGATTTAACAAATGAAATTAGTTATTAGATTAACAAATAATCACAGATCCCTCACCCAATACACATACTTTGGTGCCCCTATGTCTGTGGACGCCTCCAGGCCCCCCCAGTGCCATGGCAACCCATCAGATAACACTAGTTTTATTGCTCAAAGGAATGCAAATGGTCGAGCAACACTCACTTCATATCCCCTTTAGGAAAAAGACATTATGCCATAAAATGGACTCTTCTTTAATTAATTCATAGAAAAACCTTTCTTTGAATGAACACACATATCATTAGGTCATTGTGTATATTTTTACTGCTCTTGTATATGTTTTTGTGTATTGTATACTGTTTTATGCATGCTTACAATAGATCACTAGTTAATATCACTCTAACTGTAACATGTTTGGTCTCTATCAATTCGTCTTCGGATGATCTAATTGAGAGTGAATATTACATGTTAATACCTATGCAGCATATTAATGTCCTAAGAATCTTTAATAGTTTGTATATCAATGTCCAATCCAACCCCTTTGCAAATTACCATGCTCTGAGACAAAGGGCCATAAACCCCCCCAGTATTTCCAAACTCCCGCTTGGAAATTCAGTCTTTCTCATTGGTTAAGCCCATTCTGAGAGGTGTGACTCTTCGCAGACCTTAAAGAGCTCACGCACAGTTCCCTCTGGCGCTTTCTCTTCTGCAAAAACTCTACTGCCAAATCTCCGGACTGCTGCCCGTGTGGAGAGCCTGAGCCGGTACCGGTGTGCCCGGTGGGCTCCAACATATCTCAGTTTTGCGGTTCTGTTAGATCCTGGAAGGATGTGAGCTAGAACTCTTCTGAAACACTTAAGTTTTGCGCCAGGCCTTGCGGCCTTGACTTTCCATTCAACCAAAGCTCCTCGGACCTCAGAACACAGAATAACATCTTGTGGAATTCATCACTCTTCAACCCGGAAGAACGTGATCGCGAGTCCAAAACCTTGAAACCATCCAGACTTTTCATCCGAGACTGCATTCCAGACACAAGCCAACAGCCATGGAAGTGCAAGTATGGTACATCTAACTAAACTAAACAGAGATTTAGTATAAGTTATAGACCCCGTTATAAACGGCGCTGATGGTTTTACTCAGGTGGTTCACTGACTCTTTCCATAACTGCATTCTGCATTCATCCACTTTAGCTCCCCTTTTGTCAACCTGATCTCACAGAATTCCGTGTAATGTTCACGGACTTAATTAACCTCCGAATCTGTGGTGGCATCACGGAATCGCCGAAAATTCCGTGATGGGCTCACAGAAGGCATCAGCCGTGGTCCATGCTCGGATTCACTGGTTCAACACCAGCGCTGCATCGGACCACGTAAAAAGAGTGACTTCGATGCAGTTATACTTTCACTGGAGTACCTGACCCCACCCCTACCCTAAACCTACCCAGTTCTGAACAATAATAATGACGATAAATTTCCCAGTATCGCGTCGGCATATTGATGCTAAGGGTTTCCGTGCGTGGAGCACGGCTGATGCCTGTCACTGACTTACATTGGTATGACTTCTGTGAGCCCATCACGGATATTTTTCTGTGAGCTCATCATGGAATTTTCGGCGATTCCATGATGCCAGCACTGATTCGGAGGTTAATTAAGTCCGTGAACATTACACGGAATTCTGTGAGATCATGTTGCCTTTTGTATATACGCGCGAGTGTATGTATGTATGTATGTTTGTTTGTTTGCTTTAGATTAGTTATGTGTTAGCGTTTAGTTAATAAAAGTTGTGTGCACAAATTACATGAGTTTCTGGTTCTGCTTTGCAAATTAATGTCCCTTTACGATTTTGACCCTCGCTACATGCTCTAATGCATTAATACTTAAAGTATTTTCTGTGGCCACAAAAATATCCTTTCTTAGAGTTGATATGAACTTACACTGAATGGTCGCTGGACGACCAGATCAGTTGATGGCAATTTAATTCTGCTACAGTTATCACTGTCAGCCGATATAAATAATTGTAATGAATCATAATTACTTGTAATTATTTATAAACAATTCCCTTTTAAGCTAATTTGCTACATTTATGGTGGAGAACCTTGGCAATCGTTTAAACATTATTTGCAAGCAGACCCAGTACCAAACTTGTGTGTTTGTCTCATAATTTTATTAACGCCTTACACATGCAGTTTGTGATAAAATCAGATAGACTATAGCTTGAATGCACCTTACTACGAGCAGTAGAAAGTTTATCAATGCTATAATGCGTGTTTAAATCGTACAATAAGGAACTAACCTGATATTAGCGAAGAAACCCTAATTTCTGTTGTTAGTACAGCGTAAGCCTTCTCTGAAGAAGAAATCTCAGATTAGCAGCCTGTATAGATGGTACCAGACTAAATTAATCTGATCTTGGGTGAAGAAATCCCCATTTCAGCTTTAAATGTGTAAAATCTTCTCTGACGAAGAAATCTCAGATTAGCAGCACAAATTAATCTGCGTGGCGAAGAAACCCCACTTGCAGTGATATCAAAACTGGGCAACAAAGAAATCTTGCTACGGGATATTTAGTTAAATGGTGATTTGAGTGATGTTCCTCATCTCCCAGGCCTTCTTGTAACCTATCTGACGAAGAAATCTCAGATTAGCAGCCCGTATAGATGGTACCAGACTAAATTAATCTGATTCTGGGCGAACATATCCTCATTTCATCTTTAAATGTGTAAATCTTCTCTGACAAAGGAATCTCAGATTAGCAGCACAAATTAATCTGCGTGGCGAAGAAACCCCACTTGCAGTGATATTAAAACTGGGCAACGAAGAAATCTTGCTACAAATTAATCTGCGTGGCGAAGAAACCCCACTTGCAGTGATATTAAAACTGGGCAACGAAGAAATCTTGCTACAGGATATTTAGTTAAATGGTGATTTGAGCGATGTTCCTCATCTTCCCAGAGTTAAGGCCTTGTTGTAACCATTGCGTATCATTGTAGTCAAAGAACTGATGCAATTGAATAGCAAATTAATGGTGTAATTCCAGCCTAGCTAAATAGTAATTTTACTATTGTCTGTGAAGTGAATGTGCTGTTTTGATTTGTGAAAGAAGTTGTATGCGATACGTCATAAATGACTGCGCGTGAGTTCCCATGCATGTTTACAGCAGTGCAAGTTCTGCTCCACTTGCGAGTGTTGTAAACTTGCATCGGTCTCTTAGCAACATCTGACCCTGGGAGTTGAGAGCAGCCTCTTCTGGTTCAATCTGATAACAGCACACACGTCACAGACCCTTGTGTAAACAAACTGAGTTCAGCCAAAGCTAACTCTTTAGCAGCCGAGCAGGCATATAAACTAAGCCCTTTACCTCAACTGCTAGCTGTTAGCGTCCGACTAACTGACACTGTGAGAGTGTAAAGTGGAAAGTTTGAACAACTCCTCTCTCTCTCCCCCTCACTCTTGTTTTCACTTCCTGTTTGTGCTATTACCTTCTGTTTAGATTCAGGTTGGCCCCTCCTCACATACGTTGGTTCTATTCGTTTATTTTATTTTATTTATTTTTTTTATCTTGACTTTATTCTACCTCTTTTGATTTTATTTCATCAATTTACCTTTGTTTAGCTTGAATGTACCAATTCAGCTAAATTGATTTTAATTAAATCTGAGATTTAATTAAATCAATTTGTTTATTTTTATTTTTATGTTTTTTTTTTTTTTTTTTGTATTATTCCTTTTAGTTTCTTAAAGCTATTAGGGAATTTTCATTTTACCCTTACCTTATTTTAGTTATTTGACCATCACCATCTTCCCTCTCGGTATAGGATTAGAGCAGTTCTAGCAACTGTTGTCCCCTTAATGAGCTGTACAGGTTATTAGTAGACTAATTCCTGTCTTTTCTATTACCCTCTTATACCAGGGCCCTGAGCAGACTAGAAACACTTCCTATTGTTTCTGTTTGTTTACCTTGAAGTGGTTGATGTGTCCCTGCTAGCGTAGCCAACAGCCTCCCAAGGTTTTACGACCCTGCTACATTCCTTTGAACAAGTGACATCTGCTTAGTCATATCTCCTAGCTTAAACTAAATAAGGAAAGCCCTTCTTTCTCCCTCTGTCTCTTCCTGATTTTATTTCAGTTTTGTTTATTTGATACCTTCATAGTGACCAAACCTGTGAACCATCAGTGCTTTGAGTAATAATTTGACCACACGCATAGCCGGTCATTAGCTGACCCCTGCTTACAGCCTCGTCAACAAAGTAATTCAAACCCTCTCCTTGCGTTCTTAGCACCCTACCTCACTAGCTGCCCCTCACCAGCTATTCACAGCTTACACGGCCTACAGAGCCGTTCCCCATACAGATAGCCTAACACCTCTGTACGTACTTGCACTTGCCTTCTGCCTCTCTCTCTCTCTGGTGTTCTCCCAAGTGTGCCAGTGTGTCTCAGACATTCCACAGACATCCAGCCCTGCCAGCTCACCAGGACCACCTGAAAACCCAGCAGAGCACGGTGATGAACATCCTTCAGCCCAAAGCAGCCAACAACCTGCAGTGGCAGAGAAAGGAACAGTGAGACTGTGACACAAGTGGACACCTGACCCCTAGCCTGAACCACCGCTGACCAGCATCATCTCCCCCTTGGTCCACGATCTCCTGGACCTCAGACAGGAGGTAAATAAACTGAAGCTGCAAGTCAGAGTCCTACAGGGAACTGACACCCGCTCAGCAAGAAAAGGCACAGAATGGATGTAAAGAACCTCACAGAATGGCGCAACAGAAGGAAATCACCAGTCTTCAAGAGGCTCTAACAGCTGCTGGACACCAAGCGCAGTGTGAAAAAGCCACCAGACAGGACCTGGAAAGAGAATTGTTTCACACAAAGACACTGTTAAAAACAGCGTATGTGGAACTTAATGAGAGGGACACCAGAACTAAGGCTTTAGAAGGTCATCTACATGCAGCCAGAGCTGAAGTCCAAACTCTGACTCAACAGTTCTGCAGCATTAACAAGGAGCTTGACATGGTTCAGAGAGAACTGAAACAGTCCTACTGGCTGTGCATGGATTCAAATAAAAGGCACCCTGCTGCACGTCACACAGCCAGCAGTGCAAATCCCCTCACTCCTGTACACAGATACGAAGAGGGGAGCCAAAGCCTTCTGCCTGACATTTCACAAGTCAGCTTCCTGAAAACCTCTGCAGCTGCAGAAGGAAAGGGATTTATTCAGGTGAGCCCTGAAACAGTACATGGAGTGACACTCAAAGACCTCAACCGAATGGCCAGAAACATCCCTGCATTCACACCAGAACTTGAAGGAGAACATGATGTTTACGCTTACTTAAGAGAGATTGACTTTTTCCTGCAGTCGTGGACCAGTGTTAACCACCAAGATAGACTCTATCTACTCTGGATCACCTGTAGCCCAGAAGTGCGACGCTTCCTGGCTCGACAGCCGGGACACATCCAATCGGACTACCAGCAGCTTAAACAAACTATCATAAAGGAATTCTCAGACCTGAATTCTCACGGACTGGTCGCTGCCTTAACCATCGAACAGGGCCGTCATGAAACTCCCCGTGATTACTACCACAGACTTCAACGAGCTTACTTCGGAGCTCCAGGGAACCTGGGATGGAGGAAGACACTAGCTTTAAGAGCCTTTTCCTCCGAAACATCCACCCCATTGTAAGTCACTATATAGGCATTATGGCCTGCCCCACAATGCCTATTCAACAACTGCGTGACCTGACACAGAAGGCCTTTAACAAGTACAAGGCCTCTACCAAAGGTGTTTGTAAGACCCCACTGATTCTGAACTGCACAACCCAGAATCCAAAGCAGGCGCCAGAAGGCACCCAGCATTGCCACAATGCAAGGCCCTTCTACAGAAAGCCACTAGCCAGCAGAGGAAAGAGCCGTTGCCATGGCAACAGACCCAGGTCCCAGGCCAGCCACTGGCAGGAACCCTGGAAAAGGCCATCCTCATCCGGCGAACACCATGGTATGTCCAACGACAGTCCCCCACAACATCCTCCTCCACACCCTTCACACAGGTGCCAAACGGATGTTGCACAAGGACAGCTGGACACGCCTACTTCTGTGAGATACAGGAGCTTCTGACACTGGCAAAAGAGCTCCTTGAACAAGACTCAACTGAGGAGTACTGCAAAGGACAAACTTCTGACTCCTTGACTGACGCAACACAGCATCAGACCCCTCCAAGGGAGGAGCATCCCTTAAAACCAGTCGACACCCCAGAAGCAGCCAGACAAAGTTGGATTGAGCAGCGGGCCCACATGCCCAACAGCGAAACCTCTACCAACACAACTCAGGCAAGCTCAAGTCGGTGCCGCAACAAAAGCAAAGCGACACCGCAAACATCAGACTTCTGGTGATGTTCCAGCAGAACAGAGGGCTAACAACCACCTGCTGCACTCCTGCCATCATCACTAGGTCAGTCTGAAACTCTCTTCACACTTTTATTGCTCAAAGGAATGCAAATGGTTGAGCAACACTCACTTCATATCCCCGTTAGGAAAAAGACATTATGCCATAAAATGGACTCTTCTTTAATTAATTCATAGAAAAACCTTTCTTTGAATGAACACACATATCATTAAGTCATTGTGTATATTTTTACTGCGCTTGTATATGTTTTTGTGTATTGTATACTGTTTTATGCATGCTTATAATAGATCACTAGTTAATATCACTCTAACTGTAACATGTTTGGTCTCTATCAATTCGTCTTCGGATGATCTAATTGAGAGTGAATATTACATGTTGATACCTATGCAGCATATTAATGTCCTAAGAATCTTTAATAGTTTGTATATCAATGTCCAATCCAACCCCTTTGCAAATTACCATTGCTCTGAGACAAAGGGCCATAAACCCCCCCAGTATTTCCAAACTCCCGCTTGGAAATTCAGCCTTTCTCATTGGTTAAGCCCATCCTGAGAGGTGTGACTCTTCGCAGACCTTAAAGAGCTCACGCACAGTTCCCTCTGGCGCTTTCTCTTCTGCAAAAACTCTACTGCCAAATCTCCGGACTGCTGCCCGTGTGGAGAGCCTGAGCCGGTACCGGTGTGCCCGGTGGGCTCCAACATATCTCAGTTTTGCGGTTCTGTTAGATCCTGGAAGGATGTGAGCTAGACCTCTTCTGAAACACTTAAGGACCTCAGAACACAGAATAACATCTTGTGGAATTCATCACTCTTCAACCCGGAAGAACATGATCGCGAGTCCATAACCTTGAAACCATCCAGACTTTTCATCCGAGACTGCATTCCAGACACAAGCCAACAGCCATGGAAGTGCAAGTATGGTACATCTAACTAAACTAAACAGAGATTTAGTATAAGTTATAGACCCCGTTATAAACGGCGCTGATGGTTTTACTCAGGTGGTTCACTGACTCTTTCCATAATTGCATTCTGCATTCATCCACTTTAGCTCCCCTTTTGTATATACGCGCGAGTGTATGTATGTTTGTTTGTTTGCTTAGATTAGTTATGTGTGTTAGCGTTTAGTTAATAAAAGTTGTGTGCACAAATTACATGAGTTTCTGGTTCTGCTTTGCAAATTAATGTCCCTTTACGATTTTGACCCTCGCTACATGCTCTAATGCATTAATACTTAAGAAAGTATTTTCTGTGGCCACGAAAATATCCTTTCTTAGAGTTGATATGAACTTACACTGAATGGTCGCTGGACGACCAGATCAGTTGATGGCAATTTAATTCTGCTACAGTTATCACTGTCAGCCGATATAAATAATTGTAATTAATCATAATTACTTGTAATTATTTATAAACAATTCCCTTTTAAGCTAATTTGCTACAAAAGTAAGTTCAGGGTCAATCCAAGACCATGATATTTAAATGAATCAACAGCCTCAAGAGATAAACCATCATCAAACGTAATATTCAAATCAAAAGAAAAGGAACGGCACCGACGTGTGCCAAATGGCATACAGCAAGTCTTTATTCAAGTCAAACAGGGTTGCAGCAATTCAATTTCACAGATTGTATATCCAGGAGGAAAGAAGAAGAAGAAGAGGAGAAACAGCCCTATAAGCCCCCAACAAATAAAGGATTAGGTGATACCTGTCACGAATCCTGTCCCTGCACTTCCATTCACCCTCCACCAGAGGTCACTCGCTCACCACATTGACTCACACCATACATAACACTGGACTTCATTTCCCATCATTCATTGCACTAATTGCACACACAGCTGTATGCACTAATCACACGCACACCTGATCACACGCACACCTGATCCCACGCACACACTAATCACACACTCTATTTAACCCTGGACTTTGGTTCCCTCTTTGCTGAGTATTGTATGCGTTTACCGCTCCCCTAGCCGTAGCAACACTACAGAGCCCCTGTTAGTTTGGATTGTGTTTTCCCCGTGTTTGTCCTACCCGTGTTCCCTGGATTAACCCTTGCCTTGCCGTCTGGACACTGTTTGCCGATCGTCGACCTTCGCTTGCCCTAGGATTACTCTTTGTCTTGTCCCTGCCATACCTGTTTGCCATTGCTCGACCCTGCCTGTATTTATGACCATGCCTATCAGTAAAAGCTTGCACATGGATCCGAATGTCTCACGTCTCGTCAGCCTCGTCACAATACCAGTTCACAGTCAACAATCACACCAAGCAACCCACAAAAACTGGTAGGAGGTCTGTTTAATTAAAAAATAAAAATAAATACATACACACACAAATTTGGGAAGCTACCTCAGCTGCCTAACAAAGGGTGAAAAAAAAAAAAAAAAACCCTTCAAAAAAAGTAAATACAAAAAAACAAACATGAGACAAGTGACTAGTAATTACCACCAAACAACCTTTAAAGGGGCACAATCAGACAAATACAAAATGGCCCTGACTTATTCCATCAGGCAAACACATTCTTTATTTGAAAAGACATATACATCAGGACACCTGAACCTGTACAACTCCTAGCTGGAGATTCTTTCAGGCAGTTGTCAACATCTCCTGAGAGCCGGACTGCCTTCTGTTGATTCGTAGGATATTTATTTGATTTTTGAACTGGAGTTTAAATAGCTGCTATGATCAGGTAGAGCAGCATTAATAAATACATAGATTTACAATTTATTAATTTAGCAGATTGCTTTTAAGGTACATGATAACAGAATGTGTTCACTGGGAATCAAACTCATGACGTTGCTGTTAATAGTTCCCCAGTTAAGCTACAGGAACAGTATAATACAATATAGTATGGTAATAATGTTTCACATATGTTTTTCTGGATTTCACAAAATATAGTTTTTTCTTTTTGTTTGTTTTTTGTAATCTGTAATTATTTATTCAAAAATAAATAAAATACAATTTATACATGCAACAATTTAATACTCTTCTATGATGACCATATTTTTAATTTGTGTGATATTAAGATGATTTAATAAAAATTGTAATTTTGTATTAATAATTAATATATTTTTATTAATAACATTTTATTTTATTTTCCTGTGAATTTACAGTACAAACATACATGCATACATTTTATTTATTTATTTAAAATACGTTGATACATTTAAAGTCTGTTTGAACCGGAAGTTGCTGCAGACTTTATTTCAGTATAGTGACGTATTTATCAACTGAAATGGAATATTGAATAGAGAGACTCAAGTCATGTCACTATTATTTGTATAGCGCTTTTAACAATGCAAATTGTGTCAAAGCAGCTTTACATCATTGATATAAAGCTGGGTGGCTTTACATCAGCTTTACAGTATTTAGACGGGGAAAGAGTGTGTCGGAATAGTGTCATTCTCCTCTGGCCAGACAAAATCAGCAGTTTAAATCTAGGCAGCAGCAGAGTCAGACTGTGCAAAGGACTCATCTGGTTCCTGTGGTCTTGTCCCGATGGCTGTCTAGGAGACAGGGTCTTCACTGGGGATCAGTCTCTGGGGCTTATCTAGTTGTCCTGGACCTGTAGAGGTCATCTCTAGGTGCTGATCCACCAACTGATCTGGATATGGACTGGATTCGGTTGGCTGCAGTGACCATCTGATCTGGATACAGTCTGGATCTGGCTGGCTACGGTGACCTCGGAATAAGAAAGAAATAGACTAATATTAGCGTAGATGCCATTCTTCTAATGATGTAACAAGTACATCGGGTGTTTTGGGAAGTGTTCCCGGTTCTGGTTGACCTAATTAATGCAGCCTAACAATCCTTTAACAGATTTGAATTACAGAAATGCAATAGTGTATTATGTGTAAGCCAGGTTAAAGAGATGGGTCTTTAATCTAGATTTAAACTGACAGAGTGTGTCTGCTTCCCGAACAGTGTTAGGTAGATTGTAGATTGGAGGATTGTAGAGAGGGGGTTTTATTTTTGCTCTCCTCCTCTCCATCTCTCACTCGCAGCAAATGGTTGGAGGGACGTGGTAAAAAATATTTTGTCCAAGCCAAGGCCCAAGCCATCAAACTGACGTCATCAGAGAAGGAGTGCCATTCCAGAGCAGAAGCAAATGTTTTTGTTTTTTTCTTCAGGTGATTAACTTGCACAGATTAATTGTTCACCTCAAGACTAGCATTGGGTGCCAACAAAATGAATATTTAAAATTTTGAATGGCAATGTATAATGTGCATTTCCAGGAATGTACTCTACAGCTTACAACAATTTCACCCCATGGTGGCCTTTTCAGAAGCATAAACCCACCACCACATCGGCTGACCAGGTGATGTCAATCAGTAGTGTCATCAGCAGTTGTTTCAGCAGCAGGGGAAATTCCATCCACAGTGATTTTAGGGGGTTCTAGAGCTGCTCTGCATGTCATGCTGGGTCTGTGGTAGTTTGACTTGCACAGCACTCAGAGAGCAGTGTAAGCATATTTATAGCTCTGAGATTCACCCAGCAAAAATGTCACAGATTGTAACCATCCTCCACTTTCTCTTAAATCTCACTGGTTGTGAGTTTACAGAGATGGGTTTACACAGTTATTTTACTGTCTTTGAATATTTGTGGTCAAGTTTATGCGAAGAGCAGTACCACTTGGTACCACTTTTTTTTTTTTTTTTTCTCAGATCACCTTAGTGGAATTTAATCACATTGTTCCCATAACATACAGACTGAAAACTTGGATATTTTATATTTTAGAGCTCTTTGAATATGTCTAATTTGTACAGTAGTCTTGCAGCACTGTTGGGCCTCTTTACTGCTCATCTCAGATAGTGTAAATAAAAATCAGCATAACCCACATTTATATTTGGACGATCAAGTGCAGCTTTTTATATTTAATTAAATATAAGTAAACTTAAAAGTTATTTATGTTTTGATACTAAATATATATATATAAATATCCACAAAGTTATATCCAACTAGCTGCGAGAATCAAAGGGAACAAAGGAACTTTGGGAACAAAGGATGGGCCTCATTCAGGAGATGAATTTCAATATTTAAAGGGATCATCGGATGCAAAATTCACTTTTACATGTTGTTTTGAACTGAAATGTGTGTTGGCAGTGTGTACACAACCACCCTATAATGCTGAAAATCCAGATAAATAATATCCCCTTTTCCAAATCAAGCCGTTCTCAGATTCTTGGCTGTGTGACGTCACACGGACCCAGGCCCCTCCCACGATTGTTCATTGACACGGCCGTCTTACCTTAGACCTGCCCTGAGTGAGCTGCTGTCAGTCTGCCATTGTTTCAACGCCGGAGCGGCTGTAGACAAGAATGTCTCCTAAGCGATTGAGGTGGTTTGTTGTTGGATGCAATAATGAACATAACAGTCGTCATTTACTCCCGACATCTGATCCACTGAAGACACAATGGAGTACATTTGTTTTTGAAGGGAATGTGTCCCCCGATCTGTCTAAATGCGTCTATTTTTGCACAAATCATTTGTGATTCAGCTTCACCTCCAGAAGAAGTGAGTATATGTTTTTTTTTTTTATGAATTTTGCTAATCGCCTTTCCTAATAATGTGCTAGTTTGCAAGTTTCACGATGAATGCAGCTAAAGTTTAAGTCTCTCAGAGAACTGCGTGTCACCCCACGGAGGGAGAGGGGCGGGGATAGCAGAGTTCATTAGCATTTAAAGGGCAATGCACTGAAACGGCTTGCTGTGAAAAGACTTCTTTCTGGCAGGGTAAAAAAGGTGTTGTTTTACACTTTCATTGAGAAATTTTAACCAAAGTATGTTTGGCTTTTCATTAAGACCCTAAAGAATCATATCATCTTGTGGAAAATTAGCATCCGATGACCCCTTTAAAAATTTCAAATGTCAACCGACTTATGTTAACCGACTTAGCAGTCAGAATCGGATCAAGGATATCGTTGTTATTTAAAAGAAAAACATTTTAATTAATTGAGATGAAGGTAAAATAAAATATAAATATTATATGAAAACCTTAAATTACACAATTTGAAATTTTGTCTTGGCACTAAAAGACTGTCATGATTCCTATATTTGTGATTAGGACTTTTGTGTTGAAATGTTTTCTGTTCACCTGCTGTTTCTATATTTGCTTCCTGGTTTCTGTTCCTGTTTGCCTCACTGCCTTTGTTCCCTTGTCTGCCTTGTTTGTTCCTATGACTACCCTTGTTTGTTGCTATAGTCACTAATTACTCACACCTGTTCCTTGTCAGCCCTTTGTTTTCCTGTTTCCTTTATTCAGTTGTCAGTCGATGTGTACTGGTTCTTGTTTCCTATTTTCTTGTTTATCAGTGTTTGCATTGTTTTGTTAATAAATCTTTATCTGTACATGGATCTGCATCATCATGCCTCTGCTCAGCTCCTAGCATTACAAAGACATTTAAGTTGAAACACTAACAGTATTAAATAAATCAAAATTAAAACTGACATAAAAATAAACTAAACTTTAAAAAGTAATAATAATAATAAAAAGGGATAAAATATACACTAATTTAAAATTTTAATAAAAACTACAATAGTATATAAACAATACTGAAATAACACTGAATCAGACAATACTGGTTGCACTGTAGCCTATGGTTTAAAGGGTAATGAACTGCATTTTTATTAGTGAAGTTTAAATTATTAATATTAGTTATCGCATGTATGTGTATGCATGTATACTGTATATACACATACATAGATACATATTATGAGGCGCCACGTAGGATTTAAATCAAAATTCGCTTATCAATACATACATAAAACACATGCATATACACCTATAAACTACTCACATATACATGTATACTATTGAATGTTCAAAATATATATATGAAATACACGTGCACACTAATATGAAATCCATACCAATACATATGTTAGTAATGAATGCATATACACTTGTGAATAACTTGCGTATACATATAAACTTCACACATGCATACACCTATAGACACTCGCTTATACATATAAACTCGATCCATGCATATACACCCACAACAACACACGCACATACATATAAAATCGCTGCATGCACACACACCTATTCATACTCGCATATAAACTTGATCCATGCATATACACTTATAAACACTCGCACATACATATAAACTAGATGTGCGCACACACCCATAAAACACACGTGCAAACATACAAAATAAAATTCACAAACATAAACAATTCCAATAAGAAAGACACATGCTTTAGTTGTGTATATACGCAAGTGATTTCATATGTGGATGTGCGTGAACTTTTCAGTGCAAACGGAAGGCATTTCAGTGTAAAAGGAAGCAGCAGCACTTCCGGCGGCATCTCCAGATGCTGGGAAAATGCTTAACGTGGCTTAATGCATTAAAACAGTGTTTTTAAAAGACCAAACTCAATAAACACATTATTAATAAAGCATACGAAGAATACAAAGCAGATGAGTCCAGAATAAGAATGTAATGCGTTTAATTATGCGTAAAGCCTTTTCCTCCCATAATACACTTAACCTGGTTTAAGGCGTCAGTTTATGGGCGTCGGAAGCAAAATAAATGTGGGTGGATCCTCCCCCAGAAAAAAAAAAAAATTACTGCAGTATTTACATGCCATTTTCTGTATTCTGGTGCCTTTTAAATAACAGAGTGTCTATTTACACAAAGTGCAAATAGGCCGCCTTGTCGGCAGGGGTTATTTACCTCTGCTCACTATCGTAACAATATTACAAAAGACAGCTAATTTTTTTTTCAATTCCAGTGGCGTAAGTGGTAAAGCGTACCACTGTGTTTTTAACGCGAGAGACCCGAGTTCGCGTCCGCCTTTTACCGAAATCGTTCTTCTCCCTTTTCACAGCTCTTATTACATCAGAAAGGCATTTTTCAATAAAAATAAAAATGAAGGAAATAATCTAAAAGTTTAAATAAAGTATTGGGTAGGGTTAGGTGTATCTGAGCAGCAGGTACGCACAGATGCTTTGTTTACTTTGCTGTGTCTCGGTAGTGCAGCAGGCGCGAGTAACTAGTGAAAACACTGAATGGAGTTTCATTTATATGGACTCTGAATGAGCCACGTGCAATAGATTTGAGGAAGCAGCAGTGTTCAAAGCTGTAGCTAAATTAAGTTTAATTTATTAGGGCATTCGTCATGTCACGTGGAATGGATTTGACTGATGGCGCTCTGAAAAGTGCACAGACATATTCGCTGAATTACGCCGGTTTCAAACCGCACGCGTAAGCAGAGCAGAGGCAGCGCAGAAGCGGCGCATATGCAGAGCGTGAGCAGCGCGTATGGAGCGAATTTTGTGCCAATATTCATCAAACAAATCCAGTGTTTTGCAAATAAACACAATCTGCTTTGCAAAGAAAGTTGTGGGGCCCGCAGATTTTTAGTTGATATCTGGAGGCTTGCAGCGAAAGAGTGGGAGAGTTTGGTCCCAGCATACACCAATTCCTCCATTTTCTGTGAGAAGCTTAGAAGTGGAGGTGCTGGAGAGAGGAATAATGTGTCTGGTGAGATGGGCTCTGGTGTTTCAGGAGGCTGTGATATGTTTTCCTGGCCTCCCTGGCTGTTTTCCAGAAAGTCGTCCTTGGGTGCTGAGTCTTGGAGCTGTTCTAATACGTCACAGTATGTCTGTGATGAGCTCTGTGGGCAGGGATCAGCCGGCATGGTGTCCATGAGCAGTGCTTGTTGTGGCAGAGTGGTGTTATCATTGTCCTTGTGGGATGTGTCAACCACATGAGGTTCTGCTACTATAAAGTAGCTTTCCTGTAGCTCAAATAGTAGAGCATGGCGCTAGCAATGCCAAGGTCATGGGTTCGATTCCCAGGGAAAGCAAGAGCTGATAAAAATGTAAAACTGTAATTTGAATGCAATGCAAGTCGGTTTGGATAAAAGCTTCTGCTAAATGCATGAATGTAAATATGAAGTCCTGTGGTCACTCATACTCTGTCCAGGTGTGTGTGTGCCATTCAGATTGAGTGGATTGACACACACTACATCACTGGGTCCCATCATACAGGCACATGGCTTCTCCTACTATTGCTACGCTGATGACACACAGCTCTATCTCTCTTTTCAACCAGATGATCCAACGGTCCAACGGACATCTCGGCATGGATGAAAGAACATCACCTACAGCTCAACCTGGCAAAGACTGAGCTTCTTGTCTTCCCTGCCACTCCGACTCTACAGCATGATTTCACCATCCAGCTAGGTACTTCTACAATTACCCCATCAACTTCGATCAGAAATCTTGGTGTGATCTTTGACCAGCTTACCTTCAAAGAGCACATTGCAAAGACTGCTCGATCTTGCAGGTTTGCACTACACAACATGCTGCACAACTTATTGTCCAGGCCCGTGTCATTACTAGGCTGGACTACTGCAGTGCTCTTCTGGCTGGACTTCCATCAAACACAATCAAACCTCTACAAATGATTCAGAATGTAGCAGCTCGACTGGTCTTCAACGAGCCCAAGTTACACCTCTCTTTATTTCCTTGCACTGGCTACCAGTTGCAGCTCGCATCAAGTTCAAGTCATTGATGCTTGCATATAGAGCAACCACTGGCTCAGCACCCGCCTACTTCCACTCACTATTACGAATCTACATCCCCTCCAGAAGTCTGAGATCTGCTAGTGAGCGACGCCTCATGGTACCATCACAGAGAGGCTCAAAATCACTCTCCAGAACACACTCGTTCACCATTCCTGGCTGGTGGAATGATCTTCCCACCCCTATCCAGAATGTTGAATCTCTGTCAATCTTCAAGCAACATCTGAAAACTCATCTCTTTTGACACTACTTAACTTCATCCTAAACTTATAAAAAAAACAAAAAAAAAAAAAACTTTATCTTTCACTTTATTTATTACTTCCCTTGCTAGCTTGTACTTATTTGAACAATGCCTGAGACTTGGTGTTGCGAGCACTTCCTCTGTCTGATTGCCTCTTCAAGATGAATCGCTTTATGTATTCCCCAATTGTAAGTCGCTTTGGTTAAAAGCGTCTGCAAAATGACTAAATGTAAATGTAAATGGATGATGGAGGGAGAAGTAGATATTGTCCTTTAGCACTCTTGCACCAAGTTTAAACGGTTGTCTATGGCCACAGAAAAGACTAAAGTTGTCGATGAAGTTGACTCCTTTTATACTGCAGGTTCTTTGTAGCCATGTATTCAGCCCAAGCAGCCGTGAAAACATGTTAGTTCCCCTTGCTGGGAGTAGTCCACTGATGAACGACTGAACTTCAAGTCTTTGAAGTGTTTCAAAGAGTTCACTGAAATCCTTCTTAAGGAGTTCTGACTGCTCTTTCTGAATATCATTCTTTCCCCACATGGTTGATGACTCTATTTGCAGTCTTGTGCTTCATTAGAATGTTCCCAAGTTCCTTGTTCACATCAGTGTAATGATACAGAAGCAGGAACTGCCAGACTATAGACTAAAATCTTGAAGGTTGTCCTTAGCAGGGCTAGAACCCATATCTCCTGGACACAGAGCTGGTGTTCTTCCTGAGTGAGCTAAACCAAAGTTGAGGATTTTGAGACCCAAGTGCAGAATAACCCAAGAGGAATAACAAGTGGGAGATGAGAGGTATAAACTTCAAGTGGCTTTACTTGAAGATCCCAAAAAAAAAGACAAGGAACAAAGTACAAACAAAACCAGAAGCAAAGCTTCCAATAGTTACAAAAAGGGAAAACAAAACACGCGCAATGGCTTACAAAAGACTCACGGTATGCAATAGGATACACAGGTAGGTAGGCTCAAGATTGAACAAAAAACAATGGCTAAAGGAAAAACTTAAATAGAGCCCTACACAGGTGAGTATCATCAACAATAATTGCTAGGCACAACTGAGAGTTCTTGCCAATGGTTGCCCCCTGGCAACTGGGAGGAAGATTGCAGGCAACAGACATCCTGCGCCCCCTTGTGGCTGGGAGCAATATTGTTCGTCGTGGCAGGAGTGTGACCCCTAGTGGTTGGAGGAAGTATTGCTGGCTAAAGTCTTACAGGAGTCCCCTCTTGATGAACGGCTCCTGACGTTCCTTTTAGTGCTGTTTGACTGTTGTCGTTGGAAGTCCCTGATGAGCTCTGGGTCCAGTATGTCTCTGGCTGGTACCCACGAGCGCTCTTCTGGACCATAGCCTTGCCAGTCAACCAAATATTGGACCCCTCCCCATACTTTGCGCATGTTAAAAAGTCTCTCCACGGAGTAAGCTGGTTGCCCCTCCACCATCTGAGGAACTGGAGGTGGTCTAACTGCAGGAGACAAAGGAGAGTAGATGACAGGTTTGAGACATGAAATATGGAATGTGGGGTGTATGCGCATAGACCTGGGCAGTAGGAGTCGGTAAGAGACTGGGTTTATTTTCTTGAGAATCTTGAAAGGTCCAATATATCTAGGACCTAGTTTCCGTGACTCGAGGCACAATGGGAGATTTCTAGTCGAAAGCCACACTCTCTGTCCCGGACGGAGTGACGGACTGATCCGCCGACGTCGATTGGCCTGTTTCTGCTGT
Organism: Onychostoma macrolepis; assembly: GCF_012432095.1. NCBI lineage: Eukaryota > Metazoa > Chordata > Actinopteri > Cypriniformes > Cyprinidae > Onychostoma > Onychostoma macrolepis. The sequence goes on along the minus strand of NC_081175.1, from coordinate 8,676,439 downwards.
TCCCGGGATGACTTTAACAGGCCTGCCCGAGCTCTCCGCCAGACCCCCCGGCACCTCCGGACTAACTGGCCCGGTGCTGGAACCTGTGCTTGAAGGTCCTGTTCAGAAAACAGAGAGGGGGGGAACCCAAACTGGCATTCAAATGGGGACATACCCAATGATGAGTGATGGAGGGTGTTATGGGCAAATTCTGCCCAGACCAGCTGGGAACTCCACGTACTCGGGTTATTCGAGACCAGACACCTGAGGGTCTTTTCAATCTCCTGGTTCACTCTCTCTGTCTGGCCATTGGACTGGGGATGGAACCCTGAGGACAAACTGATGGTGGAACCGATTAGATGTCCAAAAGTCTTCCAGAATCTTGAGGTAAACTGGGAACCCCTATCAGACACCATATCCTGAGGAAACCCATGAATCCTAAAGACATGTTGCATGAGAAGTTCTGCCGTCTGGCCTGTTATACGAATTTTAGGGGCGGGAATGAGATGACATGCCTTAGAAAATCTGTTGACTACAACAAGTATCACGGTGTTACCTTGAGAGTTGGGTAGGCCACTAACAAAATCCATGGATATGTGGGATCAGGGTCGTCTCGGGATAGGAAGGGGATGTAGTTTACCTTGAGGGAGGGCTCTAGGTTCCTTATTCTGGGCGCAAGTGGAACAAGCAGCAACCATTCTCCGGACATCAGTTCCCATGTTGGGCCACCAAAATTTAGACTGGATCCGCCTCAGGGTTCTCAGGACCCCTGGATGTCCAGATGACGGTGCGGCATGACCCCACTGCAGTACTTCAGACCTGATGGTGTTAGGCACAAAGAGGCGACCCAATGGGCCATTACCTGGGTCAGGTTGGTGAATTTGGGCCTTCCGTACTGCTATCTCCAAGTCCCACTGGATGCCTGCCAGCACTCTGTACCTTGGTATGATGGGCTCTGACCTGTCCTCCTCTTCCTGGGACTCGAACTGCCTTGACAGAGCATCAGGCTTAATATTCTTGGAGCCAGGTCTGTAAGAGAGTACAAAGTCAAAACGGTTAAAGAAAAGGGCCCACGAGCTTGCCGAGGATTTAACCTTTTGGCTCCCTGGATGTAATTGAGGTTCTTGTGGTCCGTCCATATCACAAATGGGTGTTTAGCACCCTCCAGCCAGTGCCTCCATTCCTCCAATGCCAGCTTAACGGCCAGCAACTCCCGATTCCCAATATCATAGTTCTTCTCTGCTGCTGTCAGTCGACATGAAAAGAAGGCACAAGGATGGAGTTTATTGTCCCTAGTCGCTCTCTGGGACAAAACTGCTCCCACGTCCGATGCGTCCACCTCGATAATAAACGGTAATTCAGGATCTGGTAGGGTCAGTATGGGAGTGGAAGTAAACAGCTGTTTGAGTCGTTTGAACGCCTGGTTAGCCTTCTCCGTCCACTGGAAGGGTGTGCCAGACCTCCTGGTGAGAGCTGTGAGAGGTTCTGCAATGGAACTGAAGCCTCGAATAAATCTCCTATAAAAGTTGGCGAAACCCAGGAAGCGTTGGACTTGTTTCAATGAATCAGGGTGGGGCCACTCCAGGACTGCACGAACCTTGCTGGGATCCATCTGTACACACATGATGTGTGAAGAAAAATCTGTACATAAAAGTACATAAACAGGGAGCAAAGCGCGGAGCAGTACGCAAGAGCATCCGAACAGTAGTGAAGGCGTAAGCTAGAGCTTAGATGGAATAGGGTCTAACGTACATGTTGGTTTAGATGATTTAACAAGTTTATACAATTCTTCCTCTCCTATAGTAGAGAATGAGAGGAATTGTTCCTCAGGGGATCTACAGCACACTATCTGATGTGATACTGTAGCCGACGGCAGCATGGTTACAATTTTATATCTAATAGTATCGATCTTGGAAGTAATTACTGCTGTGCTGATGGGAAATGTCAACGCCTGTTGATGCTTTATTTTTCATTAATTTGAATTGATTCGTACTGATGATAATTCGTATTGAATAAATACCTGGGGTTATGTTTGTTTTCTTCTAAAAGAGACAAAAGGTAATCTAGCAGTTTTTAATGCTTTTCTGTAGGATAGGGTACTTTCCCGCCATGCAATACGAAATACCTCTAGTTTTGTTTTCTTCCAGCTGCACTCCATTTTCCGGGCTGCTCTCTTTAGGGTGCGAGTGTGCTAATTATACCACGGTGTCAGACTGTTTTCCTTAATCATCCTTAAGAGTAAAGGAGCAACCATATCTAAAGTGCTAGAAAAGAGAGAGTCCATAGTTTCTGTTACATCATCAAGTTTTTCTGAGCTATTGGATATGCTGAGGAATTTAGATAAATCAGGAAGATTACTTACAAAGCAGTCTTTTGTGGTAGAAGTGATGGTTCTACCATACTTGCTGCAGAATTTCAACACCATTAACATAAATTTCAAGTGACAGTATTAAATCTAGAGAATGATTTCGACAATGAGTAGGACCTGACATGTGTTGTCTAACCCAAATAGAGTTCAGAATGTCTATGAATGCTGATCACAATGCATCCTTTTCATTATCAACATGGATATTAAAATCACCAACAATTGAGACTTTATCTGCAGCCAGCACTAACTAAGCACTAAATAAGCAAATTTTTTAATAAAGTGCCCTGGTGGCCTGTATACAGTAGCCAATACAAACATCACAGGGGATTTATCATTAACACTTGTTTCTCTGGATAATGTTATATGAAGCACTATTACTTCAAATGAGTTATACTTGAAACCCACCCTATGAGAAATACTGAAAATATTGCTCTAAATTGTAGCAACACCTCCACCTTTACCTTTTAGACGCGGCTCATGTTTATAACAGTAATCTTGGGGGTAGACTCGTTTAAAATAATGTAATCATCTGGTTTTAGCCAGGTTTCTGTCAAACAGAGCACATCTACGTTATGATCAGTGTGAGTCCCTCGTTGCCAACAGAGAGAGAGAAACTGTACATGTGGTAAGTGGTGCAAACAACAATAGGAGGAGAAGCCATTACTCACCGTGATTGATGAATGATTCCGACTTACCACTGTTGTTTAATGAACTCATGAAAAATGGAGCGAGAGAAAAAAGAAAACGGTAATAGACGCAAAATGCGAATGGAAAAGCGAATGACAAGCTAGCCGACTAACTACTGCACGTGCCCTGTACTCACGGTTTTAGATTAAAACCGAATGATCAAAGTTGTATTTTATCACTTTAAACAACAGAGAGTGATAGTAAGATAGAGATTCAACAGAAAAGCGGAGCTACATGGATCTACAATCACAAACCACTCAGCAGCACGGCAGACAGGAGTATTAATTATATTTAGACATAAAAAAAAAACAATATCGGTTGACCACTATTCACAAGAAATTTGTCTACATGATGCCAAAACACTGAGGAACCTAAACTGCAAACAGATTTTAGATATCTTTGAATGGTGTTGCCATGGTGATTTATTAAAGTAGCAGTAAAAAAAGGAAACAGTACATGCTTAGTCTCATGAATTTACAATGTTCTATGGCTAACAGAAAATTGAAAACTATTAGACATTTCAGCTGACATTTCAGGCTGTAATAATACTAAGATTGTCCGCCAGATCGAGTCATAGGATAAGAAACCTTTCAAGCCTAATCCTTTTTCTGTGTTCCATTTGCAATAGTTAGATTGACAAAAAAAAATACATAGAATAAGTTAATGTGTGCTGTACTAGTAATATAGATTTGTACTATTTCACAAATGCTTAATCATTAAAATCATTTAAAAATGCTTTTAGATAAAAGTTTTGATAACACTTAAAAATAAGGTCTCATTTTTAAGATTAGTTAATGAATTAACTAATGAACTAACAATGAACAATATATTTTTACAGTTTATCAATCTTTGCTAATGCTAATTAATAAAAATGTTAATGTTTGTTCATGGTATATTAACTAATGTTAACAGATACATCTTTACATTTCAATTAAGTATGTATCACTAAATTTTGAACATTAAATAAGATTCATAAATGCAATATAAAAATTGTTTGTTAATTAATATAGTTAATGTTAACAACTGAAACCTTATTGTAAAGTGTTACTAAAGTTTTACATATTGTCCTCTGTGTGTGTTTCATACTCTGATGTTCTAGAGCAATCCTTTCATTGCTGATCATAACAACCAGACTGCTAAATAAATTAAATAACATTCATTTCTGTGTGAAATAATACATTTATTATGGGGGAAAACACACATTATATTGTATTTTTCAAATAATGCAGTGTGTAAGGTAAAAATATGCATATTAAGCCCCTTTTCCACGCAGGAACTTTCCCCAGGAACTAGGAACTTTGTGCCGGTACTTTCCACCGCAGGAACCAGGGTCTAAATAAAGTTCCGGGTACAAATTTGCCCCTCAGAAAGTCCTTGCTTGCGAGGTAGTACTTTTTCAAAGGTCCGGAACCTTCGGGGTGCTGAGCATGCTGATTGGTTGAGTTTAAAAATATAGAAAAAAAAAAATATTACTGTTATTGTGTCATGAAATGTAGTTTTAAAAGTATTTAAGGTGAGAATGTAGTTGTTTAAAGCTCAAATCTGCGGTTTATTTCTAAAAACAGTGTCTATTTGAAAATGTGCTTCGCCGATTTCGGAGACGTGAGCTACACGCGATCACCGGGCGCTCAATGCTCTTGTATCCCACTGAGAGGAGCATAACCTAGGCTAGTCCTTCTGACATTTGACACTGACTCTGATGTCTCTGTACTGTAGTGGTATAATTTGCTGGTATAGTGATATAATTCGCTTTGGGTAAATCTAACATCTTTGGTCTTTATTCTATTATTTTATTAATCTGTATGTTAAAATGAAAATGAATGCTGTTTGATATAATATTTCGTTTCATTGTAATGTACATTCCCTGAACTACATTTCCTAATATGTTTAAATGAAAACAAAAAGAGGCAGTGGTGTTTGATATCATATTTCATCCTATTGTAACTACAGTGAGGAAAATTGCAGTAGCCGAGGCGAGCTGACTGATATTATCAAGTATGCTGCTCTTTGCAGAATTACCAGACGGTTCAGGAAATGAGTTGCTGCATTTGCATGAAGTTCCCAAAGTTCTAATACCCGTTTTCTTTAAATTCAACCTGAGAAAACTCATAAAAGCAGAGACTTGGCTATCTTTACTGCTTAAGTATTTGTCACCAGTTTTCCAGCAAGAAAGGATGATTTTGTTTGTTTTACTTGCGATTGAGTTGACAGCTGATCTTTCGGCTGGTTTTCCTTTCCTGGTTGAGGGAACCATGGGTGCTGATTGGCTGCTGCGCATGTTGGGTGATGTCACTCTGGGGATGCCCTCCGGTGGTTGGCTGTTTTTCCTGGTGACATGAGAGTGACGCGTTCAGCTTTCTGGCAACATGATCTCACAGAATTCCGTGTAATGAAAATTCCGTGATGAGCTCACAGAAAAAATTCCGTGATGGGCTCACAGAAGTGATACCAATGTAAGTCAGTGACAGGCATCAGCCGTGCTCCACGCACGGTAACCCTTAGCATCAATATGCCGACGCGATACTGGGAAATTTATCGTCATCATTATTGTTCAGAACTGGGTAGGTTTAGGGTAGGGGTGGGGTCAGGTACTCCAGTGAAAGTATAACTGCATCGGAGTCACTCTTTTTACGTGGTCCGATGCAGCGCTGGTGTTGAACCAGTGAATCCGTGCATGGACCACGGCTGATGCCTTCTGTGAGCCCATCACGGAATTTTTGGCGATTCCGTGATGCCACCACAGATTTGGGGTTAATTAAGTCCGTGAACATTACACGGAATTCTGTGAGATCAGGTTGTTTCTGGAGTCTGTTTGCCGAGACTAAGCTTTGAAAGTTTCTTGCAGTCGCGAAGTTTCAAACAAAGTTCCAACAAAGTGTTTGTAGTTCTGGAGTCTCATAGCATGATGTTATAGCTGTGAGTGCTTTGGAGAGAGCCAAAGATCGAGAGAGCAAGCAAGCCAAGAGCCCTTTGTGTCCAGTCTTAAGCAGGCTGATCCCACAGCGATTGATCAAATCAAATTGTCCCTGCAGGGTGGAGCCACGCCCCGTACTGTTCTTTTCGGACACAAATTAACATACTACTCAATTTATCACACGGAAAAATATACTAGCAGATTTCTATAAAGTGCCATAATTAGTGCTGTCATGGAATGTGATTAATCATGATTAATCACAAATTTTAAATACTAGGATTTACCTGTAAATGTATTGAAATAAAGAAATGCATGACAAACTAGTTTAAGGAAACAGAACCTTTCACACTTCTGCCAGGTATGAGATATAATCCTTATTATTCTTTTATCATTATTCTTTTGTTTTTATTCAGCCATTATCAATAATACTGGCAATAAAACGTTTACCAAGCCACATCACTTCAATCCCAGTTTACATTTACCCAACTATTATCAAAAGTATTTCTAAATAAATACAACAAAACATTTCCTTGAGACCTTACATGAAGTATTATGACAAAATGCATTCTGAAGAAGAATTGGACCTGTTCTGCAGGTGCATTAGAGCTAATATTAGCATCATGCTTCATAAGACAATTTATGAGATTAATAGTGCACTTTTACTCAGAACTCACTTCAAACCACCATCGAGTGTTTGTAATAACTTCTTTTTGCGATCGCATGTGGAATTTGGTTGTTTACTGTTGTTAAAATATGATATTTATAGCCTTTTATTTCGCTGCACAAATTAGCATAGATGTACACTTTTATGTACACTTTCATACAAATAGCCTATCGTAATCGTGTGTTTATTATCTTATATAATCTATAGTGGCTGTTGTCATGTTTATTTCTGCTGTGTAAAAGCCTTAACATGTATGCTCTGGCTGAAACTCACGTTGTTTGTGATGTTACAACCGCCACTCCCTTCTTAAGTTTCCAGGGATACATTCCAAGTAAAAGATACATTAGTAAAAGGATCTATTTAAATTTTTATTTGCCTATATACACTTTGGACGCTGCGGTACATTATAAATGTAGCCCAAAAAACTGCAACCCACGGCTCTGTAATTTTTCCCACGACTGTATTTTCAAATTAGCCGCTTAAAATGTTTCTTCACCAGATACTCTAAACTGACGCCCTGAGGGCAGCAGTTGAAATTCCTTCTGTAATGGATGATCCAAATTCATTAAAATTGAATGTGCTTTCGTTAAAACTTGTCTGATAAATTCCAATGGGTTAACTTTGACGCATTCCTATAACTTTTCCTGCCATTTTGACAAGACTATTCCACCTATTCCTATTTGACAATGTATGATTACTGAACCAGGCTGCAATACAGAAAGAAACCACTGATTAAAAGACATAAAATAAAGTCAACATATTGGTTCATACATTGAATGTTCCTATCTTCCTTAAAAAAATAAATAAATAAATAAATAAACATAAAAAATTTTTTGCTGAATTTTCCTACAAACAACTGATACATTTGCTTCAAAGCTTAGTTTGTCATCGATTACTATCCCTAGATATTTATGATTGTCATTCATTTCAATATCCATTTCAGTATCTTTCCTGAGGATGGTACTACCCTAGTTATGCTTGGAGGCTTCAACATCCACCTAGATAAACCTCAGGCTGCAGACTTCCACACTCTGCTTGCCTCTTTTGATCTTAAGCGAGTGTTAACTATAGCTACTCAGACAACCAACTGGACCTTTTACACACAACACTGCTTTACTGATCATGTGCTGGTTACTCTACTGCACAACTTGATCACCTCCTCACTCTTAACCTCAACATGGTTCCTGACACAACACATACCCCTACATGTCGCCTTTCAACATTTACATTTATTCATTAAGAAGACGCTTTTATCCAAAGCGACTTGCAATTGGGGAATACATCAAGCGATTCATCTCAAGTACAAGCTAGACAGGGAAAGATTAAAGAAAAGAGGAAAAAATAAAAGAAAAAAAATTAATAAATAAATATAAATATAAATATAAATAAATAAATAAATATATATATATTAGTGCTGTCAAAAATGTAAAATACTAGGATTTACCTGTAAATGTGTTGAAAAAGAAATGCATGACAAACTAGATTAAGGAAACAGAACCTTTCACACTTCCACCAGGTATGAGACACAATCCTTATTATTCTTTTACCATTATTCTTTTGTTTTTATTCAGCCATAAATCAGCCTTTAAACTGGCAATAAAACGTTTACCAAGCCACATCTCTTCAATCCCAGTATACATTTACCAACTATTATCAAAAGTATTTCTAAATAAATACAACAAAACATTTCTTGTGACCTTACGTGAAGTATTATGACAAAATGCATTATATAGAAGAATTGGACCTGTTCTGCAGCTGCAGTAGAGCTAATATTAGCATCATGCTTCATAAGACAATTTATGAGATTAATAGTGCACTTTTACTCAGAACTCACTTCAAACCACCATCGAGTGTTTGTAATAACTTCTTTTTGCGATCGCATGTGGAATTTGGTCGTTTACTGTTGTTAAAATATGATATTTATAGCCTTTTATTTCGCTGCACAAATTAGCATTTCAGATGTACACATTCAATTCAAGAAAATCACATACAGACCATATCTATCGTAATCGTGTGTTTATTATCTTATATAATCTATAGTGGCTGTTGTCATGTTTATTTCTGCTGTGTAAAAGCCTTAACATGTATGCTCTGCTGAAACTCATGTTGTTTGATGTTACAACCGCCTCTCCATTCTTAAGTTGCCAGGGATACATTCCAAGTATAATACACATTAGTAAAAGAATATTTAATTTGTATTTGTCTATATACACTTTGGGCGGCCGCGGTACATTAAAAAAAGTACCCCAAAAAACCGCAACCCGCCACGGCTCTGTAATTTTTCCCGCGACTGTATTTTCAAACTAAACCACTTGTTATCGTTACCCTGGCAACACAGGTGCTGTCCCCTCATCACCCAATAACCGCTTTTCCACTATCGGGCCGAACGGTTCTCTTTGCTTAACCGTTCCGTGCCGATCCGGGCCAGTCAGCACGGATACGGTTTCATTTTCCACTGCGGGGCTGATAACGGATGTCTTTGGAATGCAATTCAAATGCGTCAGTCGTTGCTGTGGTAACACAAGTGTTTACATATGATGTGAGGTGTAAATAACCACCACGTTATGGATGATGATCAGAAATTTCTTTAGATTTTATTACTAATTTGTGTTTACATTGCTCAGAATAGCGGCTTAGCAAGCTACGGAGAAACTAGCAGCCAGGCAACAGACAAGTGACAGATCCTGAGTGGCGACGTCACACACGCACGCTACCAGCACGGTTCAGCACGGTTGTTGAACCGTGCCGAGAATTCCGTGCCGAGAACGGTTTGTAATTGTGCCGCGCCGTACCAGGCTCACGTGGAAAAACAACTGGAACCGTACCTGACAGTTCTTAGAACCGTTTGGCCCGATAGTGGAAAAGCGGCTAATGATAACCGTCCGCGCTGCGATGACAGGAAGAAGTTGGGGTCAAACCTTATCAAGCGATTAAACTGCGTTAAAAATATATTAACGCGTTAACGTTGACACCCCTAATATATATATATACATTTTTTTTTGGATGAAGTCAGATAGTGACAAAAAAGGTGAGTTTTCAGCTGTTGCTTGAAAATTGTCAGGCAATCAGCATTCCAGATAGAGGTTGAAAGATAATTCCACCAGCCAGGAACAGTGAACTAAAATGTTCTGGAAAGTGATTTTGTGCCTCTCTGTGATGGCACCACGAGGTGTCGCTCACTAACGTACCCTCCCAGCTATCTTCTATAGTTTCATCTTCGCTTCCTGCCCCTAAACATTTATCATCTCTTGATGCTAACAGTGCTACTGATACTTTCTGCTCCACTCTTATATCTTGTTTAGACACCGTCTGCCCCCTGTCTTCCAGGCCAGCCCGTACCACACCTTCTGCACCTTGGCTATCTGACATTCTCCGAGAGCATCATTTGAAGCTCAGGGCTGCAGAAAGGGTATAGCACAAATCAAAAAATCCTACTGACCTTAATGAGTATTGGTCACTCCACTCTTCCTTCTATGCTAATGTCTCCACTGCTAAAAGACATACTATCACAAAAAAAATTAACAATTCATCTCTCGCAAGCTCTTTAAAACATTTTCCTCCCTCCTTTGTCCTCCTCCTCCCCCTCCTTCATCAAATCTAACAGCTGACGACTTTGCCACATTCTTCATTAATAAAATTACAATCATCAGTGCACAATTCTCCACACCACAAATTGTCAAGCACATCTTACCACCAAACATACACTCGTTCACATCCTTCTCTCCACTCTCTGAGGCAGAAGTCTCTAAACTTATCCTTTCCAATCATCCTTCTCATTGTCTGCTTGATCCTATTCCATCTCATTTCCTTCAAACCATTTCTCCTGCAGTTGTACCTGCACTCACTCACATCTTTAACACATCCCTTCACACTGGTGTTTCTCTCTCAGCATTTAAACAGGCTCATATAACCCCACTACTTAAGAAACCCACTATTAACCCAACTCTTTTAAAGAACTACAGACTGGTTTTCCTTCTTCCTTTCATTGCAAAATCATTTGAACGAGTTGTCTTTAACCAAGTTTTTGCCTCTCTCACACAGAAGAAACCTGGACAGCAAGCAGTCTGGCTTGAGAAGTGGACATTCAACCGAGACTGCCTTGCTTTTAGTTGTTGAAGCCCTAAGACTGGCAAGAGTGGCTTCCAAATCTTCAATACTTATCTTGCTGGATCTGTCCGCTGCTTTTGGCATGGTTCACCACCAGATCCTCCTGCCAACCCTATTGGCAAAGGGAATCTCAGGAATCACACTCCAGTGGTTTGAATCTTACCTCTCAAATAGGTCCTTCAAAATATCTTGGAGGGGTGAGGTGCCCAAGTCACAACATCTAGCTACTGGGGTGCCTTAGGGCTGAGTTCTTGGACCACTTCTCTTCTCTGTCCACATGGCATCACTAGGTTCTGTCATTCAGAAACATGGCTTTTCATATCACTGCTATGCTGATGACACTCAACTCTACCTCTCATTCCATTCTGATGATCCAGCGATAGCTGCTCGCATTCAGCATGTCTAACTGTTATTTCTTACTGGATGAAGGACCATTACCTTCAACTCAACCTTGCCAAAAGAGAACTGCTTGTGATTTTAACAAACCCATCACTTCATCATAATGTCACCATCCAGCTTGGCATATCAACCATAACTCCTTCAAAAACAGCCAGAAACCTTGGAGTTGATGGATAGATGATCAGCTGAATTTCTCAGACCACACTGCTAAAACTGCCCGGTCCTGCAGATTTGCTTTATACAACATTAGGAAGATCAGGCCCTTTCTTTCGGAACATGCTACACAACTCCTTGTTCTTTCCAGACTGGACTATTGCAGTGCACTCTTGGCAGGTCTTACAGCCTTCTATCAAACCTCTACAATTAATCCAGAATGCGGCTGCAAGATTAATCTTTAATAAGTCATTTTATCAGTTCATCAATTTGCACTGGCAACCAATAGCTGCCCGTGTAAAATTTAAGGCATTAATGTTTGCCTACAAAATCACCACTGGCTCTGCACCCTTTACCTAAATGTACTACTTCAGACTTCTGTGCCCTCTAGAAGCTTGCGTTCTGAAAGTGAAAGGTGCATTATTGTGCCATCCCAAAATGGCACAAAATCACTTTCCCTGACTTTTACATTAAAGTGGAATGACCTGCCCAACTCAATCAGAGCAGCTGAATGCTTAACCATCTTCAAGAAATGGCTAAAAACACATATCTTCCGTCTTTATTTGACCCTCTCAAGCACTCTCCATTCTAATTCTATTTTATTTTTATTTTTTTTATTTTTTCTTTAAAAAAAAAAAAAAACATTTGACCGTCTAACAAGTTCACTTGTTTTCATAAAAATGCCTCTAACACTAGCTTGCTCTGTTATTTTTCTATTCTATCTACTTTTCTTTTTATTTATTATAAATAACAAAAAAAAAAAAAAAAAAAAAACTTTGCTACGTGTATTGTTAGGCAAACATATATTCATCAACTCTGGACTCAGTGTTGATCTTCCAAAATCAATTAACATATCCTTGTTTTTTCCACATTTATTTGAAGGTGAAATTTGCTACACCACATCCGTCATCGTGCCCTCGATCCTGTTCCTGTAGAAGACTCACATTCACGGAGTCATCTACATATTTAATCATATGCCTGTTCTCATATGAATAACGTCAATCATTTGTGTACATGATATATAACAAGGGTGACAGACAACAACCTTGAGGGGAGCCCGTGGAACAAAACAACTGTTTAGAATACATCGTTGACTTTAACAAACTGGCCATTCTGTAAAAAAAAAAAAAAAAAAGACAAGTAAAATCCATCCAGCAACATTTAAATCAATATTACACTGATATATTAATTTATCTATTAACAAATGCAGCTTAATGGTGTTGAAAGAATAATTTTTACGGTAAAAAAACGGCAGCTGTGGTTGCCAGAATTCGACCGTAAAATATATGGTAGCAACGTTTTAGGTTGTACGGTTTTAACTTAAATTTACAGTTAAATACCGTAATTTCATTAACTGATATAATGTTAATATACCAACCTATTGAAGTACTGAAATCTGTTTTGTACCTTTGAAATACACTGATAACCACCAAATGCAGAAGGTGATGAGAAAGTCACATTATGAACCAAAGCCCATCACAAGCAGCGTTTAAAATATAATATATAATAATATATAGAAGGTGCACAGTGTCATTCACACAAGCACTAAACACCATCATGGTGAGACTCATTAAACTGAAATATGCAATAAACATTAATTTAACAACATTAGATGCAACATACAACCCTAATTATCATAACTGATAAGTAAAAACTAAGAAGAAACCTAGTTATTTCAAAGAAAAAACATCAAATTCAAAAAAATAAAAAAAATTGAAATGCAATGCAAGGAATTCTGGGAACGTCAATTTACGGTTTTTCCCTGTAAATTTTACATTCTTTTTCACTGCCAAAAGCGGTATTTCACCGTAAAATTGTCTGAAATGTCTATTACAGTTTTTCACCGTATATATTAGGGGAACTTGCCGTTAACCATTTAACAGGTTTTTACCGTAGCTTTTTCACAGTTTTTTACCTTTAAAATCACGGTCATTTTTTACAGTGTAGTGCAAATGGTCTAAAATCATTTAAAATCTTGGTCACATTACTTTTTGGCACATAGACTGTTAGATTTCTTCCATATTTTGGGGACTTTTTGTAAGAGACTCTAAAAAAATATAATGAAAAATTCCACTGTAACACAGGCTCTTTCATCAGCTAATCACAGAGAACACCATCCTCAGAGTACTGATCACACACACCTGACACCAGTTAGCTAACTAGTGTAGCAAATTAGCTCAAAAGGGAATGTCTATAAATAATTACAATTAATTATAATTATTTACTGTTTTTCAGTGCAGTGCCACCTAGTGGTCAGGAGATAGGAAAAATGGCTATTTTTGCTTATAACTTCTCAATGGTTTGGCTAAAAATCACAAAACTTTTTAGATTTGGTGCATCATGCCGAGTCGAATCATATAAATTTTTCCCATGTCAGCCATTTTGAATTTTGTAGTCAAATGCTGTATTTTACGAACGCATTGACATATCGTTACGAAACTTGGTATGGTTCATCAACATGATGCCCTGAAGGAGCCTAAGAAGTTTTGAGCCAGCGCCACCTAGTGGTAAAATCAAATATGCTTATAACTTTGGGTGTGGTTTACTTATTTTCACGGCAGTCATCTTTTTAGTCTCCTGAATCCTTGCCGAGTCCAGCGATACCAAACTTGCCAGGTTTTGCCTTATGGTTTGTGCAATGTTGCATTTTAGCGCTTTAAAAACATTTGCCAATATCTTAGAAACTGTTACTACGATCAACACAAAACCACCATAGGAAATTCAGAAGCATAGCGTCCCGGCTAAATACTAATGCCCAATTGCCAAAATTTTTATAGTAAATGGCAAAAAAATGCTTGCTTAGTTGGGGACACTTAATTTCCAACGATATCATCGACTTGCTTGCACAGATACTATTTAAACGGAAATGAGCTGGACGATGACATCATTGAATTCAATAATGAAATGCCTTTAACTGAAAATTGAGTGTTTAATCTTGTCATTTATGTTATTGACACTTTTTTCCTATTTTGATATTGGAAAGTTGCTTTGACACAATCTGTATTGTTAAAAGCGCTATATAAATAAAAGGTAAGTCATAAGTTATAATGAAATTTCAAATAAATTTCAAATAAATGCTAATAGCTTTGTGAATTTTGCCTATTGTAATGAGACTGGTATTAATAGATTCCTTGGGTCATGCTGAGAACTGATACCAATGTTGCCATAGTCAGCCAAACTTCCAGTCTGCCATTTTGATTTATGTTGAAAACCTACTTTTTCGAACTCAACTGTTTGTCCGATTTTCACCAAAATTGAGTCAGATCATCTTTAGACTGTGCTGACAAAAAGTTATGGATTTTGTGTCGATAGACAAAGCCGTTTTCGTACAGCGCCACTACAAATTTTAGGCATGGTGCCAAAATGACTCTGAGGCTATATATCTGCAAAGCTTTGACATAATGACAACAAACTTTGTGTGTGCCATTGTCACCTCACACAGAACACACCAAAATGATTTGATTGCAGCGCCACCTGTTAGTCAAATGTGATCAGCCATTTAATCATATTACTAGGGGTTGTATTTATGATTTTTCAGCCATTTCAACTGAAATCATACTAAAAAAACTTTTAGTACTCATTGTTTAATTTGGTCTGATGCTCCATGCTATGCTTAGCTCCTCATTTTGCCGCTGGAGTGCTTGGCCCCATAATTGCTGCTTGCAGCTAATTGCTAATTGCTGCTTTCACCCACTGCTGCTGCATCCAGAGGTCCTAAGGAATTTTTATAGCGGTCACAGGCCAAATCCTTAGGAATCAGTCTGTTGATGGGTGAGGGGCAAAAACTGCATTTTGCCCAATGAGAAGTCCTGTCCTTCCCGGACTTTGTACCAAATGTTGTCTTCTTGCCCTCTCAGAGGTGTCTGGCCATTGTCCTGCCATCTTTATATGATGGCGTTGGACAGTTTGCTTTTGTTAGTCCACCAAGATCCAATCAAAATGTAGCAAACCTTTGTCCACTATAGTGGTCAGAGAGGGGCCCTGCCATAAACTGGGCCCTGGAATGTGCTGTCCACTACACTAGCTAATTAGTTAGTCTGGTTGTTGAAGAGAATTTTGTATATTTAAACTTATACATTTTGAAAATGCTGTATTCTAATTATTTCTGGCATATTTTATGCTGACAGGGTGGACATGTTAAGCTTTGGCAAAGCAAGTAAGAAAACTCATACAAAGAAAATTTATAAATTGAACTTATTCACCTCAGCCGTTGAAATTCCAGCCACTGAAGAGACAAAAAATCTGTTGTCCTGATGTCACTAAAGGGGATGGCCTTTTTTAAAGGGGCGGATTTCCCAATATGACAGGGTAGACAACCATTCAAGGGACATGGAAAAATTGTTTTATTAAATAAATATATTGTTTTTATTATCAAATGATCAATACACTCAAATTGTATAATCTCTTATTTAACAAAATATTAATAGGAAAACAAACTTTTTAAATTATGATTTGACAATATTCTACTATCATTTGAATTTAATGAGCAGTATATGGGACATAGCAAAATAATAATAATAAATATAACTGCAAGCAGCAATTACGGGGCCGAGCACTACAGAAGCAAGAATCAGACCAACTGCAGAAATGAGTAATTGAAGCCATTTTAGAATGACTTTAGTCAAAACTGCTGAAAAATCATAAATACAACCTTTAGTAATATGATTTATTGGCTTATCACGTTTGACCAATAGGTGGCGCTGTTATCAAATCAATGTGGTGTGTTCTGACAATGGCACACACAAAGTTTGGTGTCAATATGCGAAAGCATTGCATAGATACAGCCTCAAGTGTCATTTTGGCATCATGCCTCAAATTTATTTGAAATTTCATTATAACTTTTGACCACAAGGCAGCACTGTCTCAGAACTTTGAGTACTTTCAGGTCATGGTCTCAATGGTACATACAAAGTTTTGTAATGGTACACCAATGCAATTGTAAAATATAACATTTTATATCATAATACTCTATTGTATGGGTCACGTGACGTGCTCATGAACCTAGTCGCACTTGAGTAGAGCTCCGCATGTTTCGCCCCTTTTTGCTGATTTTTTTCATTGGCAAACACTGTTACACACTTTGAGGACATTCTAAGAACTGAGTTGACGGCGATGCGGAACGAGTTTGCTTCTCACATGTCAGTTGTTCAGTCACTATGCTATAAACTGGATCTTCTTACAGGGGAGATGAGAGAATAAAAGAAAGTCGCAGATCATGATAGGTGAGTAGCCATGCTCGAACAACAGGTTGTGGACCTACAGGATCGCAATAGGCGCAGCAATCTGCATCTGGTTGGATTACCCAAAGGTTCCAAAAAGGACGACCCTATGGGCTTTTTGAAAAGATCGCTACCGTCGTGGCTCCCATCTCTGGCGGGCAAAGAGATTGAAGTGGAGTGAGTGCATCGCATGTAAACAAGGCTCTCTTCAGATCGCGCTAAACCACGGGTTTTCATCTTTAAACTGTTGTGGTACATGGACGGGGAGCTCATTCTGCGGGCCGCCAGACTTCACGCCCCCGGTGAAACATCCAATGCTGTCTTTCTTTCCAGATTTTTCTCCGGTCACCACAAAAAGTAGTAGTGCATTTGCGCCAATTAGGAAGAAAATGAGAGAAGCTGGCATCCAGAAATGTCTTCTTTATCCTGCATTGAAGGTCATTCTCAATCAAGGTGAACCTAAAATGCTATACTCCCCAGAAGAAGTTTTTCTCAGATCCCATTCATCCACCAACTCTCAGTGAACTTCAGCTGGACATTTGCTGTCTAATCGGAGAAGAGATGCTCTAAATGGTTAGGTGTCTGTGTATTTCACTGTTCACTTTAATGTTCACTTCTTAATTCATAGTTTCGAGAAGCTTTCATTGTGCATACAGTATTGCTTACTGATTATGATGTTATTTTATTTATGTTTTAGTTGTATTCTTTCTCTCTCTCTTTTTTTTTTTTTAATAGAGATACTACCTAAACAGTATGTGACTATGGGGCCAATGTTGATGCTTCAGTAATGTGCCGGTTTTTGTTGACGCCACGGATCATATCAAGGGGTTCTGGCAGATCAAGGTTTGTTCTTGGTTTGATCTGCCATAGTTCATGGGAATGTGTTTGTTCCTTTGAATAGTGACGGAAAGGGTGGGGGTGGGGGGTGGTTTAATGGTAGACTCAACTGGTTTTATTTTCAATCTTGTATTTTGTCTTATTATGCAGTAATTCTGTTTGATACCTATGACTGACCTTAATATTCTGAGTTGTAATATTAATGGCCTAAATGGCCCTCACAAACGTACAGGTTTTCAGAATTTTTTGCAAAGAAGAAAGATTGATATAGTGTTAGTTCAAGAATCCCATTTGATAGAGGAGGATATACACAGGTGTAATAAGTTTTATGAAGTGGTTTCTCACTCATCTTCGGATACTAAAACCAAGGGTGTCCTAATATTTTTGCGGAGGACTTTAAATATTACTATTTTAGATAAAGGTTGTGATGCAGACAGTAGAATAACACACACAAAAACAATAGTGGAGAATAAGAATATTGTATTTCTTTCATTTTATGCCCCTTGTACTCCTGAACCTACTTTTTTCTCTGTTTTGTCAACCTATCTCTTGAAATTTTAGGATTTTGAAATTGTATTGGGTGCAGATTCAAATTCTGTAATGTCGCATATCCTAGATAGATCTGGACCAAAGAAATCACACTCTCAAGCTTTTTGTTCTGACAAACTTCGGCAATGTGTAACCTCATCCTCATTGGTGGATAGTTGGCATTTATTAAATCCTTCTGCTAAGTCTTTCACTTTCTTTTCTGCTACTCATAAATCCTATTCGTGAATTGACTATATTTTCATTTCTACTTCTTTATCTTCAGCTGTTTGTGATGCTGATATCTGTTCCTTATGTCTGTCAGATCATGATGGAAATTTGTACAGATTGTCTTTGATCCCTCAGCCATTTTGTGCCACTAGATGGCGATTTAATCCTAAATTGTTACAGGATAAAAACTTTTGCAGTCAATTCAGAAATAAATTTGCTGAGTTTATTGAAATGAACCAAGGTTCAGTGGATGATCCTCGAACACTTTGGAATGCAGTTAAAGGATTTATAAGGAATAACTCAATTTCATATGCCTCTTTCCTTCAGAAAAAAATGACACAAAAAGATAGCTGAACTGGAATCACAGCTCCAGAATCTGACTAGAGATAATCAACGTTGTTTCTCAGAGAATACACTCAGTAAAATCATGGCAGTTAGGTCCGAACTCAATTCATTACTGAGATCCAGGGCAGAATTCCTGATTCAAAGATCCAGGGCAGAATTATTATTTTCAAGGGAGTAGACAAAGCCACCCACCTTTTAGCTCTAAGATTACGCAACAGTGAAAAGTTTGCTAATATTTCAGCAGTGAAATCCCAATCTGGGCTCATTATGACAGATCCAAAAGACATTAATATCACCTTCCACTCTTTTTACTCTAACCTCTATACTACTTCTGCTGATGGTGACCCTGACTCTTTTGCATCTTTTCTGCCCAACCTTGATTTACCTAGGCTGTCAGATTCGGAATACCTGGCTGAACCGATGACTCTTCAGGAGCTGGAGTCAGCAATCCGATCTATGAACAAGGGGAAATCCCCAGGCATAGATGGTATTCCAATCAAATTGTATACTACTTTTTGGTAGGATTTAGGTCCCCTCATGTTAGATATGATACATTTTTCAGTTACTCAAGGCTCATTTCACACATCTATTAATATAACTGTTATTTCTCTCTTGTTAAAAAAAAAGAAAAAAGATCTGACTTCCTGTTCTAGTTACTGGCCACTTTCTTTGATAGGGACTGATGTTAAATTATATGCTAAAGTACTATCTTGTTGTCTAGAGAAATTTATGAATAGGTTAGTTCATCATGACCAAACAGGATCTCACTCTGCTTCGGATAACTTACGCAGGTTATATCATGTTATTAGTTCAACGAATAGTTCGACCTCCCCTTGCGCAGTATTATCTCTAGATGCGATGAAAGCTTTCGACCTGCTAGAATGGAACTATTTATGGCCAGTTCTACAGCATCTGGTCTAGGATCGAGTTTCATAAATATGATAAAGGTTTTGTAATCCAGCAGCCACTGTTCTCACAGGTGCTGCTTGCTCTAACCCATTCTTTATACATCGAGGTACTCGTCAGGGTTGCCCGCTTTCTCCTCTGTTATTTGCCTTATCCTTGGAACCCTTAGCTCAAGCGGTCTGACAATCTGAAACTATTACTCCCATAATTATACGGAATACTCATCATCATATTTCTTTGTTTGCTGATGATATCTTATTGTTTTTGGAGAAGCCGTCACATTCTATTCCTCATGTGTTGAATTTATTTGACCATTTTGGATCTCTCTCTGGGTTTAAAATTAATTGGAGTAAGCCATGTTTACTTCCCCTCAATATCTATTCCATTGGTTCAATACATGGATCTAATGTGAAAACTGTAAATTCAAGGCATTCAGCTTTTAATGTTGTCATCTTTTCTAAAATCTTTGTAAAAATTATTTTATTGTTGTTTATTTGTCTATTAATATTAATTAATTTATTTATTTGTATTATTTATTTTATTTTATTTCATTTATTTTATTATTATTATTATTATTATTAAGTCTACCAGGGGTGGGTTCTAAATTTGTACAGCTGCTTTTGTTTCATACTACTGCTCCCAGAAGAAAACAAACTCAAAAAAAAAAAAAAAAAAAAAAAACTATTGTAGTCAATGGCAATTTCATGTTTTGTTCAATTATAGTGCCACCAAGAGGCACAATCCCACCAAATTTTTGTGTGTGCCCATATATGTCATACATGTGTCAAATTTGGTGAAAATATCTCATTTTATTTTGGAGTTATAGACATTTTTATATATGAGAAAAGAAAAAATGACTGATGGCCGACTTTGTTTGCATTTTTTTGCCACTTACTATCAAAATTTTGGTAATTGGCCATTAGTGTAAAGCCGGCACGCTATGTTTTTGAATTTGGGTATGGTTCGACTCTGCATGATGCACCGAATCTAAAGAGACCAGTTTTGTGATTTTTGGCCAAACCATTCACCAGTTATAAGCAAAAATATTAATTATTATAACACACACCAAGTTTGGTCTCAATACGCCAAACCGTTGTGGCGATATAACCTCAGATCCATTTTTGCGTGCTTTTCGTCGCATTCGTTAGCGTGTTATTCGAGAATGGTTTGAATCGACTTGAATTCCATAACTTTTTGCCAGCATAATCTGAAGATGATCTGAAGCAATTTTGGTGAAAATCGGACGAACAGTCCAGGACGAGTTCGAAAAAGTATGTTTTTAGAACAATTAAAACTAGCAAAAAAGCTAAACCATACGATTTTTTAATTTTCAAGGATTCTGACGAAAAAAGAATTTTCTTTCTGTGCCTTACTGTTAAAAAGTTATTAGCATAAACATGAGTGAAACTTTGGACAAGTGGTGGCACTAGGGAGTTTGAGTTATACACTCCAAACTTGCTATGGTTAATGTTGATACTGTCCTCTTTCAGTGTGCCAAATTTCACAACTTTCCCACAAGCGGTTCTATGGGCTGCCATAGACTCAAGAACGGAAGAAGAATAATAATAATAAGAAACCTCACGGACACAATAGGTGCCGTCGCACCTTCGGTGATTGGCCCCTAATAATTCATTACATTTAAATAGCGCTTTTCTGTGTACTCAAAGCGCTTTACATGGAAGGAGGGAATCTCCTCAACCACCACCAGTGTGCAGCATCCACCAGGATGATGCGACGGCAGCCATATTGCTCCAGAATGCCCACCACACACTAGCTTATTGTTGGAGAGGAGACAGTGATGAACCCAATGGGATGATTAGGAGGCCATGATGGTCAGAGGCCAATGGGCAATTTTGGTCAGGATGCCGAGGTCACACCTCTACTCTTTTTCAAAGGACATCCTGGGATTTTTAATGACCACAAAGAGTCAGGACCTTGGTTTAACATCTCATCCGAAGGACGGTGCTTTTTAGTGATTATTTTACTAAAAATATAACAAAATAACTAAAAATATGATAAAATACCTAACTACATAATACTATTATTGTTAGAAATTGCAACAAAATAAGAAATAGAAATATAAACTTTTGAACTACGGGTTTCGTCTGGCCAGAGGAGAACTGGCCCCCGACTGAGCCTGGTTTCTCCCAAGGTTTTTTCTCCATTCTGTCACAGAGGGAGTTTTGGTTCCTTGCCGCTATCGCCTCTGGCTTGCTCAAAATTGAGTGTATAATGATAAGATTAAACATTACTGACACTCTATCCTCCAATTTGATACTGTTAAGTGCTTTGACACAATCTGTATTGTTAAAAGCACTATATAAATAAAGGTGACTTGACTTGACTAGTGTCCCCGTTACTATAATGGGGCGTTAGAACCCACACAGACTGCAGGGTGAGCACCCCCTGCTGGCCTCACTAACACCTCTTCCAACAGCAACCGAGTTTTCTCATGAGGTCTCCCATCCAGGTACTGAGCAGGCTCAGCCCTGCTTAGCTTCAGTGGGCAACCAGTCTTTGGCTACAGGGTGACATGGCTGCTGAATAACATGCATCCTCTTATACAAGTCTAAAATCTAGAAAATGTATCTAAAGAGCCAAGTAATGCTTTTGTCACGAATATAAACACTTAGCCTAATATAACACACCCTTTCATAGTCATTTTTATGTTAAGTTACCATGGCAAATTAGTTATTTATGTACAGGACACCAAAAGGCACCCTACAGTGATATTGAAATCATTCAGACTGTGTGACGGAATGACTGAGAAAACATTGAAGATCCAAGTTCAGTTTAATCCAAGAAACAACCATCCAAAACAGGACAACAGGCATAAACAAAAGCAAAAGTCCACAACACAGCGTAATAGAAAACAATACTGAAGTAAAGAAGGGCTAACAGAACACGGTATATATATAGGGGAACTAATAAGACTAATGACACACAGCTGGGAACAATAAGAACTAATAGACAGAGCAAAGGGTAATGGGAAATGAAGTCCAGATCCAAACGGCAATGATCCAAGAGGAGTGCCCTCATGTGGCTGCCATGGACACTCCAGCAGAAGGCTGAGACAGACTGTTTTTGTTAACTGGATCAACAAATTCTTTGACAAATCTAAGCATTACTTCTGTCATGAACTTTGATGAAAGCATTTGACTTCAAAAGGACAGAAGAGGATAAAGTACATGTTTTGATTAAACTACTTCCTTTTGTTTTGTTTTTTTTTGTTGTTTTTTTGGGGGTTTGGTGTTTGGAACAACATATGATGGTTAGTATATGATTGTTTCATAAACTATTCTTTGATCTGAAAATTGATATAGATGGCAATAAAGAATTTCACCAGAAAGTATATGAAGCATTTAATAAAATCCTTGTCTTTTAAAGTGCCCCTGTTATGGGTTATGAAAGGTTCATATTTTGCTTTTGGGAGTCCCCAACAACAGGCTGACATGCATGCAAGGACAAAAAACACTTTCATTGTCTTAAAATATGCATTTATTTTTTCCTTTTTTTGCTCACGACTCCCAAACGGTTCGCTCAACGATTCATTTTCCAAACCCCTACTTTGCGTGACGCTAATCTGCGGTGATTGGTCCGATGACCCAGTCTGTTGTGATTGGTCTACTGCGTGCAGCCCATGTCAATAACGGAACGCCCATCACCATTACCCAAGTATATATGCATTAGCCCAACGCAGAAACGTATTGATAAAGCACAGCAGTTTGTACACCAACGTATTGCTCTATTCTTTATCAGAACTCCAAGTAATAACGACAAACAATCACTATTCATCGACACATTTCTAGACAATTGCGAGCTAACAGATATCGCTATTAGACGGAGACCTACAAGCTGCGCAGAGCGAACACAACACACACAACTAAATACGTATCTTGCATGCTACAGAACAGAGTACATGACAGCAACAGTTTTTAAAAGAATTACTTCACTTTCAGAATAAAAAGATTCTGAATTTACTCACCCCCATGTCATCCAAGATGTTCATGTCTCCCTTTCTTCAGTCGCAAAGAATTTATCAGTCACAATGTATCTAGCGAAACCATCTGTAATTTTCTTAAAAAAAAATAGTTTATACACTTTTTAACCACAAATGCTCGTCTTGTCTAGCTCTGCTAGGCGCATGCGTACTTTGTCTGTGTACGGTTAAAGACAGGGTATGTCTAAATCTCAACCGACTCAACACACACACATTGGGCAATAATAGTCTTCATTCACTGGTGGGTTGCCAACACATGATTGGTCACATCCATCACATGCAGGCAATCTGAAAGATCACCACAATGGATTAGATTAAAATAATGTGTAACAACTTTTGCCAGTTTAGCAAGGACCAAACATAAGATAGTACTAGGTTTGATTAAAAATATAATAAAGTCCCCAATTGCCCATGCAAGTGTTACGTCTGAATCACTTTGGTCATTGCGTAGTCCACAAAAATGACAGAGACTGTTTAAATCTTCTATAAAAGAGTATATAAATAACATTAAGTCACATTTATTATTTAACTCGCAGTAATATAGAAACAAAATCCTCTTAAACATACAGAACAAGAATAATTGAACTTGTTAATATAACACACTGCTTAAATAGTTGTAAAATTAACAGTTTTGCAGTAACTGTAATCCTGATTCCTGAGTATTTACCCGATTCCTGCACAAGGGTGTCTTTTATTTCTTGTCTTATGATTGGGATTCCTTTCTCTGTATTGGAGAAGGTGATTGTTTCATTCCTCAAGATTTTTTCTGCAAACTAAAAAGTACCATTTTCAAACAAACATAACTAAAACAATTCAAATTAAGGGCCTCATTTTTCCCTACCTTGCATACAAAAACACCACAAGACGTGCCGTCTTGTTGCAGTGGATGAGGAACTTTAGCACAGGTCCACCTTGAAACTTTGCAGCCTTTACTCCTCATAAAAGCTCTAAAAGGAAAACAAATATTAATTCATGTTCCACATTGCCATTGCCATTTTAGCTTTAATACTAAAAATTCTTTCCATGTCTTACCTTGTTTTTTCCAGGCACTTCTTTACTTTCGTCGGAGACTCTCCCAATGCATTTTTTTTTTTTTTTTGGAAGGGAAAAAAAATTAAATAATTAAAAAACTGTATGATAGTGACTGCATATTGAAAAAGGAGTTACACGCCCAAGTTTTGTGTAATTATTTTTTTTAAAACCCTCTACTTAAATGACAAATTAATATCAACACAAAATAACAAACAAACAAACAAACATTGCATCCAGGTAAATCTGTTATGTAAAAAAAATGTAAAAACACTGTTCTGTAGATGAAAGTGGTTGCACATAATTATGACATCGAAAACATCACCAGCATGACTGTATTGTTTTGTAATTTAAATACTCAGAAGGTAATATACAGGGGGGAACCACTTTCCTCAGGTCTCTGAAAAATTGTGTTCCCCCTGTGTTTTAAATGTAAAGACACTGTTCTGCAGCTAAAATTGGTTAGACGTAATTATGGCATTAAAATCATCACGAGCATCGGTTACCTAAAATAATAAAAGAGACTACTCATTGTGCAGCGCGATATAGTTTATTTGTTATTATTTCGACAAGGCATAAAAGTGCACTCGCATACACTACACACACACACACACACACACACACTAACACAAACAACAACAATAACAATAAAATGGAAAATGGGCGTACGAACAAAAGAATGAAGGAATTTAACTGTCTAATCGTAATGAATCAGGTCACAGTTAATAAAATAGGCAAAAGGTAGAATTAGCAGGGAAATCTGACTTTGTAGCGATTGAACATGACATTATGTGCATTAATAGGCTACATGCATTTAATCACAACTTGTCTAATGCACATGGTGAAATGAACCTTGTGCTTGCTTGCGAAAAGACAGCAAAAGCACTCTCTTCGCCTGGGCGAAATCATGAAGTCATGATTTTCGTACTGAATCAGGGTTGCCAGATTTTCACAACAAAACTCGCCCAATTGCTACTCAAAACCATAGCCGTCTCTCTAAGCAAACTGGCAACACTGCTGAAGTTGCGCATGCGCTATGAGGGGCAAACAGGGGAACTGAATTCTCCGGAACACCGGCAGGCTGATCATAGCTTATGTTTGATGAATTTAGCCTTCTCAAATCATCACGACTTGCCTAAAATACAATCTATAGATATACTAAAACAGTTCAAGCATATAACAATGTTTAAACATTAAACCTAGATAAATGTGCGCTGTATCCAGTAGTTTGTGCGGAGAGTCCAAGCTAAAGCGCAGGACGTGGAGGCACCAGCGCAATCAATTGCATTGTTTTCAGTGGAAAACAACTTGCGTCGTAATTTTTGCTCATAAAGGTAAGAGTAATACATCATTCGGAATTGTAAATGGTCTACTTTTATTTGTGCGCACTCACAATATTAAAAAAAAAAAACTTTTTATAAAATAAATAAAATATTGTCTTGATCTTGTCTTGAGCAGGAGCGCTTCACAAAAATGAACCGAAAGTCAATACATGCCTCACAGACATGATAAATATATCTATAGAAAGTTTTAAATTACTACTTAACGAAATAAATCAAATCGAAAACAAAAACTCTTTCATTATAATCCGTGAAGATGCACTTCTCTCTAAAGGCGCGTCTAATGAGGAGATGTCGAGTCAGGATCATCATCTTCATCTTTGCGACACTGACACAGAAAACACTAGTTCTAGAGTAAATAATTCAAATATCTCCTTACTATTTTCCCCTGATACATTCATGATGATTACTTTTGCTGGGGCTTTGCAGCAAGCTTCAGCATATTGCGTGTATTTGAAGCAGAACTCTTCATCTGCGCTGACGGCGCGCTCGCTGCTGCTGCTGCTGCAGGACTCTAAACACCGTCGAGCCGCTCTTCACAATCGCAGCACGGTCTCATGTTGTTTCCACCAGCGCGGCAATTTTTTTCATCACTAATTGATGGATGTCTAAAATATAAAAATAAGGAGATGCCTAAAACAGGCCCGAGGCCCGGCCCGCGTCTGAACTATGACATGAAAATTGGCCCGATCGAAGCCCAGGGAATGCAAGGCTCTAGCGTTTCCCTCGGTAGAAATCACGTTTCCCCATCGTCGGGCCCTTAGAATCGTCCTAACTTCCCACTTACGGCGCCCCTGGTGCAGAGCACAGCGTCTTCTCCATAGGAATCCGCTACGGTGTTTGAGAGCGGGGAGGTTCAAGTTTTCCCGGGTCTGCGCGCGCAACAAGTGGGCGGGAATAAATATGCTAATCTTTCATGTTGACGTCACCTTGAAACAGCTAAAGATTCGTTTTAAAAACGATTCGTTTTCATGACTCGGAGTCGACTCTTTCTTTTGAAAGACAGTAACTTTATATACGGTGCACTTTCAAATTTAAAACTTTGCAGGATGTTTTCATTCACTTAGAGCTGTGTTACACACTGCATGAAAGGTAATTTTCAAAAATGCATAATAGGGGCACTTTAAAACAAAACCTACTCCTTTAAAACAAAACTTGTGTCATCATGATAGTATGAATGATACTTTTTTTTTCTTTTTTTTTTCTTCTAACAATTCCATGGAGGTGTAGATCATTATGATTAAAATCACTTACTTCCTCTTTGGAAGAAGCCAGTGATGTAATCTTATTGTTCCTGTGGTGTGAACCCAATTGTCATTGATTCATTCCTCCAACTTCCTCTTTGGTTGAAAAGTTGACAGATCCATAGTGAGTCTCTGTCATAAGCAGCATGCTCATCATGTGATGTGTGTCTGTATTTATTTTATTAAGTAGTATTTCAAAACAGCCTTTGTAGCTAACACTATGCATCCTTAAGTTAAAAATATGTAGTTACAAAATACTAAGTGTATTTTTATTCGTTAAGCAAAAGAGCCAAGCCTGTTCTACAGAATCAAGAGCCTGGAGGAATATTATTATTATTATGCTTAAATTATTATTTTAAGTTGGCTCTGATAGCCTCGTGGGCAGTGTGCCGATATATGGTGCAGTTACACTTTGGGTATCCCGAGTTTGAATCCTGCCTTGTGGTCCTGCCTCGATCCTATCCCCCTGTCTGTCTTCCACTCACTTTCTGTCATATTAAGAAAAGTGCAAAATAAATAATAATAATAAAGAAAAATATTTTAATAGAATATAATAGTGTTAAATATGCCATAGTTTGTGCCAATGTATATTTGATGGGTTTCCCCATCTGAGTCCTGGTTCCTCCAAAGATTTCTTCCTATCTACTTGAAAATCTTCAGTTTTCATCTGTATAGTCCACAAAACAGGCAGTGTAGGCTAATTTCAGAACAGTCCTATATAAAAACTGCACCAACATACTTACTTGATTTGAAGTCTCTTCTTAAAGGTGCAGTGGTATAATTGTAGTGTACTTTGTGTTCTGTTTAATTTTTGTAATTTGTTATTTGCTTAAACTTTGTACTGCACTTTGGCCAACAGCTATTGTTTTTAAATGTGCTTTATAAATAAATATGACTGACTGACAGTATTTTATTGTTTTACTTGGGAGATATCATTTCTACATAACACATTAATGTGACTATCTTTACTGATGTTTTTCTATTATGTGTCTGTCTATAAATATGCCAAGAGCTACTAAACTGTTGACACAAATATATATTCTATTCTATTCTATTCAAATTGTAAGGATTTTTCCTTGCCACCATCACCTTTGGCTTGCATACTGTGAAAGACACTGTTATTTGTAAAACACTGTTGTTTTATAGATACTTTTTTAAATACTTAGGTAAGGTGTTGATTGTGAAGGATGCACAACAATTGATAACCATATTGCCATCATAAAATAAAATGGAAAGTTACTGATTTTCTTTTCTTTTCTTTTTTCTTTTCTTTGGTGTTTCTGAACTCCATAATGATCCATTTTATCCAGCAATTTGTGAATGATTCAAAGCGCATCTTGTGCTTCAATATAAGCAAAGAAATCTGATCTTTAAATAAAGGAGTTCACATAATCATTGTCATAAAATGGCTGATTTCATTACCAATAAATAGTACAGAATCTTTACTCATTTTGCATCATAATGTTTGATTGCACTATATATTAGACATATATAAGTGTTATATTACAATATCATTGTACACTGTATCAAACCATTAGATAAGTCAACAAAAAGAGACTGAAAATGTGGCTTAAATGCCATTTTTGTGTCATCTCCAGGTGCTCTGACTGAATGCTACGATGAGCTGGGGAACCGCTACCAGCTGCCTGTCTACTGCCTCTCGCCTCCTGTCAACATGATTGAGGAAAAAAGCGAGTCAGAGACCATTGAGGTCCCAGAAGCTCCAGCTAGTGAAGGCCAGGAGTGTCAGTTGCGTCTGCGTCTCTCCACGGGACGAGATCTACGCCTGACTGTCCGCACCAGCGACAATGTCCAGCAGATGAAGCGCCGTCTGCAGACCCAGGAGGGTGTAGTGGCCACCAGCCAGCGCTGGTTCTTCTCAGGCCGACCACTCACCGACAAGATGAAGCTGGAAGAACTGAAGATCTCCAGAGACTATGTTGTCCAGGTGATCGTCAGCCAGCCTCCCACAACCCCACCACTGCCGCAGAACCCCACTCCTGTGGAAAACTAATGACTCATTGGGGATATTAACCACCACACCAAGTGTGTAAGTGAGAGGCTATCAATGTGCATGGGCCACAAGATTTTTCAGAAGATTTCTCTATTTTTGGATTGGCCATTCGAGTCTAGAGTGAACCTCTAGAGGCTTTTCCCTTCAAACACTCACTGCCTTTGACTTATATCTTTTCTAAGGGAGTTGAGACTCAGATTTTCTGTTCAAAAGCCTCAGGTCTAGAAAACCGGAGTCCTGAATTGATCAAGAGAGGTCCAAAAAGTATGGTTTTGGCAATGGAAACTTAATAATGCTTTGTTATTTTAAAGATTATGGAGTTATAAGCTTCATATTCTTTTCTCCTTTTTTCTTGTGACGACATCATATGTCTGCAAGGCAGACCGGAAGTGTGTCTGTTAGAACTTGAATTATAAAACAGAGACAATTGGGGCCAAAAGGACATTTTAAACTGCTATTGGCTTTCAGGTACAGGAGAATCACTTGTTGGACTGTTTTCTTATTTTTCGTTTTTATTAGAGACTCTGTAACCAAAAATATATAAAGATTTTTTTAAAAGAGACAATGTTACATGTCACAAAAACAATGTCAGTTTTGTTTTTTTCCGATTGTCCAGAATCTTTAATCTCGTTTGTTTTGTTTTGTTTTGTTTTTCAGATAAATTTTCGATTACATAAATTCTCTAAACAGCATTCATTCAACTCTTTCATTTCAAAAGAGGGTAAGTTTATAAGTCATGTAGACAAGTAGATCAGCTGTTTGACATTTGCCTCCTTTTTCAATGTGCTTTTAGTGGAGGTGGTAGTTGTCACATTTTGCAGATAGATTTCAGTCTAGACAGATATTCCAATCAATTTCCTCCAACAAACAAATCTGATTTTCTCAGTCCCTGTAAAACTGTCTGCAGAAAAGTGAAAAATTGGAATGGGGCAACTGTTCGGATTCCTTCTAATTCAAGGTGCTTATAAGAATTTATTCAGCTCTGCGAGGTTCCCATGGTGCTACGCATTGTTTCGCACATCCTGAGGATATATAAGGGTGAGAAGGGGGTCATCATGTAATAACTGTGTATACATGTGAACGGGGAAGCTACTGTATGAGTAAGTGATATAATGGAAGGAGAAGACATGAAGATGTAATCTCTGAATGGAGCTGAATGTGGACTTTCTTACAGTTTATGCTATATACATGTATTTATTTTATGGTTTATGGTTTATGTTTTTTTTTTTTTTTTATGCTTTCCTTTATGTTGAGAGGCATAGTAGTGCAGGAAATGATGAGGAGCAGTGATATATAATTTTCTGATGGGAACCAGACTCAAAACCCCATCAATGCTGTAGTATGTGCGCTAAGTGCTATCCTGTTTAAATGGATTCAGGGCTTTGTCCTATTGAAAAGAATTGAGAGTTGAAAAGAGAAAAAAAACAGTTGCATATTTTAATGATAGAGAATGTGTCTTTAATTAAAAGTTGATGAAACATTTGTACACTTAAGTGTTTCTGTCTGATTTTGTTGCAGTATTGTTTATTCACAAAATATCAAATATCAAAACATTTTATTTTTATTTTATTTATTTTTAAGGAGTTTTATTTTTCCTTATTTCCTTAAAATTTGATATATATATATATATATATATAAATTCAAAAATTTTGTGTGTGTGGATACATTTATTTGAATGAAATACAGCAAATATTTTAAGCAAAAATCATTTTAATATATATTTATTAATAATTAAAGTATTTTTATATTTATATTTAATATTTGTAATGTGGTCTGATATCTATATTACTGAATTATTGGTGGTAATACAAAATATCTACATCACTTTTTGTGCAGATATCTGTTCTATGAACAAAGGCTCATTTATTTGACCCCACTTATAAGTGCCATCTTGGTTGAAGCCTAGGGGTATCCATGTTTAATGAGACAACTGGCTTGGATTTGTGAACCTCAGGTCTAATTGATATGCTTTATTCAGCCTAGTCAATCAGTCTTCTGCGTTACCATGGGGAAGTCACAGTTCAACCTTTTATTGATGGGTTTTTATAGAGGTGTTGCTGTTAATAATAAATAAAATTAGGTTTTTATGCCACCACTAAATCACATATTAGAGGAACTGTTAGAGCTATACACAATAATAAAAATTATATAGGTACAATAGATATTAACCAGTGTTTTGAGAAGAAACTGTGGCTACTCTTTACTTACTGTTACTTACTGTTGTAGAATGTCTAAAGTGGACTATCACAATAAAGTGTTACTGAAACTGTGGATACATTTATGATATGTAATGGTCAGATAAACTATTAGGATGGCACCTTTCAAGCATGGCCTCCAACCACAGCTTGATGGTTTATGTTCCTTGCCACTGTTGCCTTCTAGCTTGTTTATTTGGGGTTCTGAAAGACACTTAACTTTCAGTAATGTATTGATATAACGCAGTGACTGACTTGAACTTGACTTGACTGACTTAAAGGAACTGAATAGATAGTTGTTATAGTAATTATGACCACTCTGCATAATTTGTGAAAATCTTCATGCTGCCATTGAGCAGTCTACCCTTTATGTTTATTTACCACCACGTTTATCCCACCATATGTCTATTTTAAAGCTAGTTAGTCCTATTTAATCATGCCATAAAAAATACATACAGGCTTTGTGGCTTTAGTTTAATAGTGGCTTTCTCACGTTATGCATTTTCATTGTCATGGTATTAAGTATCTTGGAATTCCCGTTAATTCTGTAACTGAGTTTTGGTTTGTGGTTACACACTATGATGATAAAGGTGTGCACTTTCTCGTGTTCAGCGATTTTCCCCTAGAATGTATAACTCATACCAGGACAGTGACTGTTGTGTTATGCACAAGTGTCACTACCACCTAAATATCTGGATGTTACAATCATGTCCAAATTAACACGCTCTATATTTGCATTTGGCAGCAGTGACCTAATTAATGTTCAAAGTTAACTCCATCGGAAAGAGCATGTGTGGCCCTTATTGATGTCTTTCAAAGCTATATAAATATGTGTGTTGGATCAGTAAGATTTTTAATGTTTTTTTTTTAAAAGGCTGCATTTATTTGATTAAAAAATAAACAGTAATATTGTGAAATATTATTGCAATTTAAAATGACAGTTTTCTAATTTAATATACTTTATATAATTCATTCCATAATTCATAATTCATCAGCCATTACTCCAATCTTCAGTGCCACATGATCCTTCAGAAATGTAATATGCTGATTTATTATCAATGTTGAAACAGTTGTATTGCTTTTTTAAAGGATTATTTGATGAATAAAATGTTAAAAAGAGTTAAGAAAAAAATGTATTCAAAATACAATATAAGTTGATTGAATTGATTTGAATTGATTTCTTTAAAAAAAAAAGAGTAAAGGTAGTGTGTATTGTTACAAAAGATTTCTATATATTTATTTATTAGTGTATTACAATGATTTCTGAAGGATCATGGGACACTGAATACTGGAGTAATGGCTGATGAAAATTCAGTTTTTATCACAGGAATAGATTATGTTTGAAAGTATATTAAAATAGAAAACTGTTATTTTAAATTGCAAAAATATTTTTGATCATATAAATGATCATATAAATGCTACCTTGATGAGAACAAGCGACTTCTTTAAAAAAAAAAAAAAAAATCGTTACATTTTTTTTTTACTGATGCCAAACCTTCGAACAGCAGTGTATATATGGGGATTTGTGACAAACAACAAACAAAAAAAACCATAAGAGCATCCAAAACATGAATCACAAAAAAAACAAACAACAAAAAAAAAACAATATATTTCACTCAGAGGAAATGATTTAATTGTGAGAGATGACCTGTACATTCTCATACACAATTGCTCCTGTTAAAGCCCCTAGCACATTACAAGCACTGTTACATAGCTCATGGAAATCCCAAATGAAAACTGGCTTAACCACATTGGTTTCCATATCCCTTTGTTTAGAACCTGATACTTCTGCTTGCTGGAAATTCACACTTCTGTATTACATACATATATAAATGTTGCTCAGGTCCAATACTGATTCAGTGAAAGGGAAGAGGAGAGAGTCACCACAACTCATTAAGTTCTCAAGGTAAGATTCAAGAGAAGGTGTCTATCACAATGAAATATTATACAATCTCTCTCTCTCTCTCTCTATATATATATACTTTAATATATGTACTTTAATATGAATGTTTATTAAATATTTATGCATAGTAATACTATAATCTGTTTAATTTACTTTATTTTATAATTTACTTTATTTTATAACATAATTGTTCATATCATTACAATTTTTACTTTTTCTTTAGATGAACAAGATTGTCTTTGTTATTCTTCAAGCTGCTCTTCAGATGGCAGGCAGCACTTCACTGAGGTTCATCAAGCCAAATGGTGACTATTGCTTAAATCCCGTTTATTGGTATTATACTCAGCAAGGACACATTGCTTAAAAGTGACAGTAAAGACATTTGTATTATAGAGACATAATAAAGTAACAGTAAAGACAAAACACACATATATGTATATGTATATATATATATATATATGTGTGTGTGTGTGTGTGTGTGTGTGTGTGTGTGTGTATATACATATGTTATATATATATATATATACACACACATACAATTATATAAAGACAACACAAACACACACATATCAGTGGCATGCGGTGGTGTTTTAAAATTAGGAGGCAGTTTTATATATACATATATATATATATATATATATATATATACACTTTATAAAAAATCATGTCCTTGCTACACTTAATGTTTACACTGTGCAAATAGCATGATTTTCTGCTATTTGTACTACGTATTGCAAATAGTGGCAATTATTTGCACCTCAGTATTGTAGTAGGGTAGACTTAATTTCTAGCGATTATCGCCGATTTGATTGCACAGATAATATTTAAACTAAACTGAGCTAGACAATGACATCTCTGAATTCAATAATGAAATGCCTTTAACTGAAAATTGAAAATTGAGTGTTTAATCTTATCATTATACATTACTGACACTCTATCCTCTAATTTGATACTGTTAAATGCTTTGACACAATCTGTATTGTTAAAAGCGCTATATAAATAAAGGTGACTTGACTTGACTAGAGTGGGGGAAAACGCCTCCCTTAAGGACTGTGTACATTTTTTTCTGTAAAACAAAGGTTAAATGTATTCAGAAAAGTTATCATAGTTTTAGTGACACTGACATACAGTAAATTATAAACCAAGTATGAAAAATATCCAGAGTTTTCATGTTGTTAGATTTTTAACAAACATTAAATTTGTAACAAGTTTTACCCCAAAATCGAAACCGGTGCGGGTGTTTTTACATCACTGTCTTCAGAAAATTTTGGATGTCATTTTCATTTCATCTTATATGTAATGTCTGATAAAGCAGCGTTTGTGAGCGGAGCTCTGATCTGTGTACAGCGTTACCAGGAAAACTCTCTAACACTCCAACATGAATGAATTTGCATATATATGCCGCCACAAATAGTGTAATTCTGTGGGACTATGGTATAAGTAAATTCAACTGTATAACAGTTTCACTGCAGTTCATGTTATAATGTTAGAATTAAAGAACAATAAGCATAATACATATTACCGTTGCACTTATCTGTACATAGTAAATGCAGTTATTTTTAAGCTGTTGTTGACATCCTATCTAAAATGTGATTTAGCCCCCAAAAAAAACAACAACAACAACAACAACAACATTTAGCCAAAAAATAACAGCAATAACAATGCCACCTTAATATGTCTTGCAATATCCGTGCCTGCAAAGGTTCTGCGCGATCCTCTTGTTCAATATTCTCGGGGTCTGGATTGATATAACAATATTGACAAACTTGCTGTTTTGGCAAGGGGCGAGGCAGTACTGAAACACTGTCTAAGCTGTTCGCCAATCACGACTTACTGGGACAGCTAACCAATCACAACACATTTCGTTTTCGGAAGGCGGGCCTTCATCAAACCCGGAACTAATCGAGCCATTTGTGCCAAGCTTGGGAAAAAGGTATTGTAATAATGCAAATTATGTGGAAAATAATGCGATTTTCGAACCACCAAGCATGAGAGCATGTTCTAGTACACGCCCAAAACAAAATCAAGACTTTGTAAAAGAGCATAATAGGACTCCTTTAAAATAATAATATTATTTTATTGAAAACTTCTACATCACTCTCATCAAGGTAGTCCATAGTTACAATACAAATTGATCTTGACTTTATCTTGTGGTTATTTTGGGAAAAAACAGTAGGGGGGCGTTTTCCCCCACTGTTCCCTACATTATAAAACAGTATGCAATAATAACATATTGAGTGTATTTACACTCAATTATAATTTTAATTCAAATTATGAAATGGATGTCACCTTATTGGGACAATAAATCCCTCCCTACACATACCCTAACCCCATCCCCAAGTTTAAATTCAACTTTTAGATTATTTCCTTCATTATTATTGAAAATGCATGCCTTTCCGATGTGATATCTGATTTGAAAAAGTTCGGCAAAACGCAGATTCGAACCCCTGTCGATCTTGTCAAAAACGACTTCAACACGTACTTCATCTGTGCCATTGAAGCTGTTATTGAAAAATATACTTCTGTAATGCTTTGTAATCACACGATGGTGGGCGGAGTATGAGTAAATAACCTCTGCCAACAAGGTGGCCTATTTGCATTTGTAAATAGACACTCCGTTTTTTTATTTGTGAACTGATGTTCAGCTGTTCTTTTTAATAGTCAACTTATTTTCGGACCATCGTCATAAAAGCCCTGTCACAAACATTGTCACAGGCAGGAAGATACATCTTTCATTTCATCAAGTTGAATGCTCACTAAAAACTGACAGTCATCACGTTTTCACGTGACGTGACACAAAGCAGTGATATAAGCGGGAGAGTTGCTTGCTTACTTTATAATTAGTCAATAACACCATCATTAGGCTTTTTCGAGATGAACTACACTAGCCTGCCACCGGCTGGCGAGAGTAGCCGCTTGCAGTCGGGGCGGAATTAAAAGTGGAGACATCAAGTCAGACACTTTCTGCTCCAGGTAGTGACGGAACACAACAGAAACACTTTTTATATACTGCTTAATACAGCGCCATCTGTTTATGAATAAAGTTCAACATAACACCAATAAAGTGGGGGTATATAAGCTTTTATCAGTGTTTTTGATATAAATGACTCAAGATAATTACTGTAATAAAAACACAGATTTGTGAGCATTATTGGAATTGAATTGTTAGAATAAACACGCAACACACCTCGTGCTTGTTATCACATATTCTAACCAATAAGAACAAAGTGTGTTGTCATCAAGGCTTTCGCACCCAATTTCGAGCAAATGCAGCGACTTACCTAGGTGGCTGGTCTCGTTTTGCTCTTGCGATACTTTGATGGTACATGTGATTGCAAGGTGACTACAGCACCGATCAAAGTCGGACAAATGTTCTAACCAGAATGCATTGCTTTTGTCAGGCGGCAGCCGATCTTTGTGGGGCCGCATGAAGTCGAACAAGCCTATTTTCTTAATTCAGACCGAGAGGAAGGAAAACAAGAGGCGGGATTTATCACAAGAACCAATCACATCCAATCATAACCGATTATATCCAATTATAGCGTGATGGAGGCATTGCCTCCTCTCACGAGACTTTCTCCCATTAATCTCAATGAGCCTCCAGAAAAGTCACGGCACGCTAAGGGGTCTCTGTAGAAAGTCAATGGACCGAAGGGAGGCAAGCCTCTGATGTAACCTTACCTGCGGGTGTCGCTATTGGACAGTGTTACTTTATAAAAATGAGTGACTTTTAATATCATATTTAGTCATATTTGCGCTGTTTTATTTTTGTGATATCGATTATTTTCTCATCCAACTTTGAGGAGAGGAGACACTGCCTCCCCTTGCCTCCTCGGAGGAAACGCCCCCATATACAGTGAGGAAAATAAGTATTTGAACACCCTGCTATTTTGCAAGTTCTCCCACTTAGAAATCATGGAGGGGTCTGAAATTGTCATCGTAGGTGCATGTCCACTGTGAGAGAAATCACAATGTATGATTTTTTAACTATTTATTTGTATGATACAGCTGCAAATAAGTATTTGAACACCTGTCTATCAGCTAGAATTCTGACCCTCAAAGACCTGTTAGTCTGCCTTTAAAATGTCCACCTCCACTCCATTTATTATCCTAAATTAGATGCACCTGTTTGAGGTCGTTAGCTGCATAAAGACACCTGTCCATCCCATACAATCAGTAAGAATCCAACTACTAACATGGCCAAGACCAAAGAGCTGTCCAAAGACACTAGAGACAAAATTGTACACCTCCACAAGGCTGGAAAGGGCTACGGAGAAATTGCCAAGCAGCTTGGTGAAAAAAGGTCCACTGTTGGAGCAATCATTAGAAAATGGAAGAAGCTAAACATGACTGTCAATCTCCCTCGGACTGGGGCTCCATGCAAGATCTCACCTCGTGGGGTCTCAATGATCCTAAGAAAGGTGAGAAATCAGCCCAGAACTACACGGGAGGAGCTGGTCAATGACCTGAAAAGAGCTGGGACCACCGTTTCCCAGGTTACTGTTGGTAATACACTAAGACGTCATGGTTTGAAATCATACATGGCACGGAAGGTTCTCCTGCTTAAACCAGCACATGTCCAGGCCCGACTTAAGTTTGCCAATGACCATTTGGATGATCCAGAGGAGTCATGGGAGAAAGTCATGTGGTCAGATGAGACCAAAATAGAACTTTTTGGTCATAATTCCACTAAAAGTGTTTGGAGGAAGAAGAATGATGAGTACCATCCCAAGAACACCATCCCTACTGTGAAGCATGGGGGTGGTAGCATCATGCTTTGGGGGTGTTTTTCTGCACATGGGACAGGGCGACTGCACTGTATTAAGGAGAGGATGACCGGGGCCATGTATTGCGAGATTTTGGGGAACAACCTCCTTCCCTCAGTTAGAGCATTGAAGATGGGTCGAGGCTGGGTCTTCCAACATGACAATGACCCAAAGCACACAGCCAGGATAACCAAGGAGTGGCTCTGTAAGAAGCATATCAAGGTTCTGGCGTGGCCTAGCCAGTCTCCAGACCTAAACCCAATAGAGAATCTTTGGAGGGAGCTCAATCTCCGTGTTTCTCAGCGACAGGCCAGAAACCTGACTGATCTAGAGAAGATCTGTGTGGAGGAGTGGGCCAAAATCCCTCCTGCAGTGTGTACAAACCTGGTGAAAAACTACAGGAAACGTTTGACCTCTGTAATTGCAAACAAAGGCTACTGTACCAAATATTAACATTGATTTTCTCAGGTGTTCAAATACTTATTTGCAGCTGTATCATACAAATAAATAGTCAAAAAATCATACATTGTGATTTCTGGATTTTTTTTTTTTTAGATTATGTCTCTCACAGTGGACATGCACCTACGATGACAATTTCAGACCCCTCCATGATTTCTAAGTGGGAGAACTTGCAAAATAGCAGGGTGTTCAAATACTTATTTTCCTCACTGTATATATATGCATACACTGTAAAAAATGACCGTGATTTTAACAGTAAAAAACTGTGAAAATGCTACAGTAAAAACATGTTAAATGGTTAACGGTAAGTTCCTGCTAAATTTACAGGGAAAAAACGTAAACTGGCATTCCCAGAATTCCCTGCGTTGCATTTGAAATTTAGTTTGAATTTGATGGTTTTTCTTTTAAATAACTGTGTCTTCTTAGTTTTTTTCTTATCAGATATGTTTATTAGGGTTGTATTTCACATCTAATGTTGTTAAATTAATGTTTATTGCATATTTCAGTTTAATGAGTCTCACCATGATGGTGTTTAGTGTTTGTGTGAATGACACTGTGCACCTTATGTTGTTATTGATATGATATGTTATTATTTAAAAGCTGCTTGTGATGGGCTTTTATTCATCATGTGACTTTCTCATCATCACCTGCATTTGGTGGTTATCAGTGTATTTCAAAGGTACAAAACAGATTTCAGTACTTCAATAGGTTGGTATATTAACATTATATCAGATAATGAAATTACATTATTTAACTGTAAATTTAAGTTAAAACCTAAAAATGATGTTACCATATTTTTTACAGCTGCCTGGTTTTTTTACCGTAATTATTATTTTTTTTTTTGTGTGTGTGTATATACAAATGAAGAGTTCAGATGCAAAAGCCTCTAAGTGCCGTCTGAAATATTCTTCTAAAATGAGCATTTTTATCAGGCTCCTATATTTATGTTCAGTTATTTAATTTTAATTGCATAGAAAAGGACCTATACATTGCCATTAGAGTAAAATTACTGAACCTAAACATAGGAGCCTGAAAAAATGCTCATTTTAGATGAAACTTTCAGATGGCAATTAGAGGCTTTTGCATCTTAACTCTTCATGTGTTTGTGTGTGAATTCTCAGCATGCCATTACTCCAATCTTCAAGGTTTTATGATCCTGGCATACAATATCCTCATGGCATCTTAAATGCATGTTTTCCTGTCCTACCATAGATAACTCTTGCCTCACTACATCAATAAATACTTGATAAAAAGATGATTAAGAACAAAATCAATAAATACAATAAAAAGGGTGGATAAAATGAAGACATTTGCACTAGCATTTCCATAACTACCTAAAATTAACATACCCCTTCAGGTCGTTTGTGCTTTTTTTGAAGGCCATGCCCACTCAGTTAAACCAGCAAATAAAACGGCGAACTCCACATATTATAAAAGAAATCCACAGGATATGTTTTTCCCGTTTATTTCAGAGGATTTTTTTCAGGATTCTATCATGAACAGAAAGTTCAAAACAACATAATTTATTTGAAATATAACTCTTTTGTAACATTACATATGTCTTTACTGTCACTTTTGAACATTTTAATGCATCGTTGGTGAATAAAAATATATGCCTTGTTGTAAAACACATTATTTATTTACTGTGCTATCAAATCAAATGATGAGTCTGATAAATAAACTTTACTGTTATAGTTGTGGCTTTGGAGGTATCAGATCTGTCCAGCTTTGAGGTATTGCTGCATTGTGGAGAGCAATATAAAGGAGAGGAAATTTACTGGAAGAGGAATGGGGAAAGCATGTCTGAGACAGGGAACCCCATCACTGTTATAGTAGAAGGGCTGCATGGGGGAAACTTCACATGTCACAGACCAAACAGAGATCTTTTGAATTACACACTACTACTGGTCCATCCAGTTGAGTTTCCTAAAGGAGGAGTTCTTATACAATCTAGTGACAGAGGTAAGTATGAACGTTAACACTTACATTGGAATTAATGTTTATTAAGTCTTAAGTTTAAATTTAAAACAGCTGGGGCCTCATTTATAAAATGTTGCGCAGAAACCGTCCTAAATTTGATCTTACGATCGTTTCTCAGAAATGCCTACGTGCGATTCATAGAATGAACGTACGAACAGAAAACGAGCGTACGCGCCTATTTCAGATGTGAAATCTATGAATTGCAAATTATCTTGAACTTGTGCGCAACTGAATGGTTTCAGCTCTCTGCCTTGTAAACGACTCCTAATTAATATCATTAACATATAAAATATCACCAATCATCATAATTTAGAACAGCGACCTGCAAGAACAGTTTACATTTGAAAAATTCTGCATTACTCCGACAATAAAAAGTGCGTACGGGGAGAAAAGAAGAAGCTAAAACTAGTCTAAGCTGGCTGGATGGTTTTATGGTCTTAGCTGGCTTAAGATGGAAGTAGCTGGTTTTAGTTTGTCTCCCAGCCTGGCTAAGCTGGTCAAGCTGGTTTTAGCTGGTCAGCTAGTCTCCCCTGACCAGCCAAAGAATTGGCCAAAACCCCTCTAAACTAGCCTGCTGACCAGATTTGACCAGGCTGGACGACCAGCTATAACCAGCTATAGTTTTTTTTTGTTTGTTTTGTTTTTTTTCCAGCAAGGATTGTGGCTTTTTGAAGTTACTAGCCACAAATCATTTTCACTGGCCACAATTTTGTTGTTAGGAAATTACATTTTAAATGTTTAAAGCTGACTATGGCATGATAAAATTTACCCTATGCAGATTTACTTCTTCACAGCGACTTAGAATAAGAATAATTTGAGTGAATGAATCACAGAGTCACTTATAAAAACTTTCATTCATTAAGGCAAAACACTACAGGCAAAACCATTGTTTCTTTTTTCTTTTTCTTTTTTAAATGAGAATTTAGGCTATTTTGCTCCAATAACATGTCGTCTTGTGAAAAGAAAAATCCAAGTTTATTTTAATGAATTTTAAGTACAATACATATCTTTAAAGACCATTCATCCATCCATCCATCCGTTCTCCAATCCTAATGGCGAAACCTTTATAGACTTTTTTTTTTCCAATTAGTTTTTTCTCAAGCACTGAGCCAGAAATTTCTGCTAACACACACCAAACCTCCCAGTTTTATCCCTATCTATATTCTTTTTCTGACTGTTAGCAGGATTTTCTGATTTATCGAGTGATAAAAAGATATACAGTATGTAAAAATCCTTAATTTGTTAACATAATGTAACAAGAATTTTGAGCATAGCTTTATACAATGTTCATATTGATGTGTGCATTATTGCTCCTGTAATTCTTTAAATTTACGTATGTCTATGTAACATGAACATGAATGTAATGTATTAGCTATCAGTATTTCTCATTCTCATTGTGACCACTGATCTTAAATAAAACTGCTTAACTTTTTATCTGCCTAGAATTCATTTCTTGCACCGCAAGAAACTATAATGGACAATTTAATTGCTCTTGGAAATGGCATCAGGAACGGATCCAAAGAGCTGTGGTATATTTCACAGCAATTCGGTAATGATTATTCTTATTCTGGATTAATCAAACTTTATTTTATTTTGAGTTGAGTTGGATTAATCATTGAAGTATAGGCCTAAGCATTCAATTTATTTAGGCTTATCTTAAAACAGCAAATCAATGCTAAACTGGCCTTGTGTTTGTACAGAAACTCTAGTCCCGTCAACTGCACTCTGGACTCAGATATATCTGGGCTGACTTGTACTGACAAGGATTACTGTCGGTACTCTGAAGAGTCTAGGAGCATCAACCTCACACTGTTTGTCAGAAATCTGCATAGGCTGGAAGAGCACCACAGGACTTTCCTCATCCGAGACATTGGTAAGAGCTTTGTGTGCCCCCGGGTGGTCGCTACATGCAATGCACATCCCTGCATTACAACTCATGCATTATTAGCCTGTGCATAAATTCCCTTGTAAACACTTTAACTTATTACGATAAAATATATATTAAAATATATATAAGTGTGTACTGAATGTAATGTTTTCAGAGACTTGCATGTTATTTACAACTTGAAATTATAATTTAAATTAGATTTTTTTTTTGCTCACTTGAGTAGACCTTAAGTGCATTTTTATTTGTAATTTAATAATTCATAAAATACTTTAATGCCATTTCTATTGAAACTTGTATGTCATAAATGTAAATGTATTTGGAACTATACATTTGTAATAATGAAATTTCAATTTAGTACACTGAAAATAAACCTCAATTATAAATTAAATGATATACCTTAATTATAAATATTCAAATGTAAAATGAATTAACACACTACAGTTAAATTAGTACTTTTACATGTAAAAGTTTAAAATGTAAAAGTTTATTTTGTCATTATTGCAAAGTGCATTTTTTAAAGTGCACAGAAGGAGAGTACACTTTCATAATTTTAACACACTTAAGTACACTTATGTGGACATTTATTGAATTAATATTGTTATTTGCAAGTAGGCCTAAGGGGCCTAAGGAGTAGGCCTAATCACACTTCTTTTTCAGAAGTCATTTATGAAATTTTTTTTTACAGAACTGACAAATAAGATTGTTAGTAATAGTTAAATGATACTAGATCACTGGAATTCAGGATTTCAGAAGTTTTAATTGAATTTTTCACTCATAATCAATCAATCAATCTCAGCCTCAGGGCATCTATTTTAAATCATCTTGAGGCCCCCTCATGGGTCCCAGCCCCACTATACTAGACTGCTGATTAAACTGTTATTTCAAACCCTCAGTCAAGCCAGATAAAGTTAGTATCACCAAGATCCAAGATGATGTATTTGAGTGGCACCCCCCTGAAACTTGGAGTTTCCCCTGCAGTTTCTTTCCCCTCTCCTATGAAGTGAAAGTGGTTCCCAACAATCATAGATGTGACTACACAGGAAGTCGTGTCGAAGTAAGACTTTTTTTTTTTTTTTTTGTTGTTGTTGTTTATTAACATCAAAATATATGTTAATTCCTCAAAATAGAAAAATGAAACCAACGAGACACATTACAAGGTGAAAATCAAAAAAGCATATACTTTCTGCGTCCGAGCACAGGACCCACTAACTAAAAAGGTTTGGGGTGACTGGAGTCACCATCATCAGTAAGTACAGTTTAACCTACAGTATTATTATATATTTTCTGAAAATATTCCCCTTTACATTTTACATCTATTTTTTAACAGGACAAAACACCGGCACACCTCAGAAAAATAAAAGGTGAGTGTTGATTTGTGTTTTAATTACCATATTGGTAAATTTGAGTTGTTCTATGATACTTGATGCTATTGTTCTGACATTTGTCAATTCTTTGTTTTATAAATGCAGGTGTAAAGGGAACACTCCCCTCTGCTTGACAGTCTGCTTTCTATTCCTGACAAAATATTACAACTATTCATATTTATACATATTTTGTATTATTAAAATATGCCATGGTGAAATTTATTTGAGAAATAATTTTCCAGATCATTAAAAAATATATTGCATGGCCTTTGAGAATGCCTTATTGGATGACAGTTGTTCTATATTACTATATTATTTTATAGTGTTATGTAATAGGGTCTGTGTTAGCCAAGCACTGAGAATTTCATTCCTAATGGTTCTAAACAGTACCAGACTAAAAAGGTTTGGGGTGGTTCTTTGGCTTGTAACAACAGCAGAACCTGTAAATAGAACCAAACTTTTGTGCTATATATGACATTAACAGTGTTAAAAAAAAATAGTTTATTTTAATATTATTATTAAAATATATTATTTATATTGTCTTTTTACCCTTCTATTTGCTTTGACTTATAATATCGGTAACACTTTATTTTGATAGTCCACTTTAGACATTCTACTAACAGTAAGTATCTTTGTAACTACATGTCAACTTTATTTTGATGGGTACACAACATACAACATACTGACTATGAGAAACTTTGCAAGTACATGTCAACTTATTCTACTAACCCTAAACCTACCCTAACAGTCTACTCTGAGATTTAGTAGACATGTAGTTGCAAATTAATGAGAATTAGTTGACATGTAGTTGACATGTAGTTAAAATGTTACTCATAGTTAGTAGAATGTCTAAAGTGGACTAACGAAATAAAGTGTAACCATAATATCTCATAGCCTTTACATGAAAATACTTGACAGCATGTTGTGCCAAGTACTTTTATTGACTTGAAATTGTAACAAA
The DNA here is from genome assembly GCF_012432095.1 of Onychostoma macrolepis. Classification (NCBI taxonomy): domain Eukaryota; kingdom Metazoa; phylum Chordata; class Actinopteri; order Cypriniformes; family Cyprinidae; genus Onychostoma; species Onychostoma macrolepis. The sequence continues at coordinate 8,631,962 of NC_081175.1, read as the reverse complement.
AATTACAGTGCTCTAACAACAGTTATTAGATGAAAACAATAATAAATGATAATTGACACTGAACTTGAATAAATACACAATGAAGTACAACTAGAAAAAAAATAGAGAAAATAAGTGTAATAAAAAGAGAAAGAGAAAATAAGTGTAATAAAGACCAAATTCCAGTAAAATATCTTCACAATCATCTATGATGCCTTTCTGTCATTATGTGTATATCGCTGCAATCCATTTGCAGTTTCTTTCTGCTGATGAGATAATATGATGTGAGTAGAAGCAGTTTAGAGGTAAAATTTGTCTCATCCATTTGCTTAAGTAAAAAAACAAAAAAAACAAAAAACAAAAAAATCATGTTTATAAAGGCCAAAAGTAGCCATTGTGAATAGAAAGTAGCTTTAATCTGTGTGTGTGTGTGTGTGTGCGTGTGTGTGTGTGTGTGTGTGTGTGTGTGTGTATGTGTGTTTTATGGACTTGGCATGTCTGTGCATCTTTTTTATGGACTGAGCATGTCTGTGTACCTTAAGTAATAATTTAAAATTAGCAATAACAATATGAATCACAATAACAATATGAATCACAAATCCAATATCTCTGTTACTTCGTGATGGAGAAAAGGAGAGAAGTGTCTTCAGCTGACCTGGTCACACAATTTCTCAGTAGTTGGATTTTTGAGCTTGAGAAAATTATTAATAAAATGGCTTTGACAGTTACAGATTTAAAAAAAAAAAAAAAAAAAAAAAGGGTGGGAATTAATAACCCTAAACTGTAACATAAAGAATGATTTCAACATGAAAGGGTTATTCAGGATGATATAGTTTTAAATAGTCTAACTAAGTGTAAAGACTGTAATTATATAATATCTATAATTTGTAATATAGTATATTTGAGTGTACTAGTGTATGAAACATGGGTTCAAGTGTACTACAAGTGGTAACTAAATACATTTTTAAATACAGAGATAGTATGTTATACACTGTAAAAATTTTAATGCTGTTTCAACTAATTATTTAGTAACTAGTTCCACAGAAACTTTATGTTCAGTCAATTTCTGACTTCAAAGTGTTATCTAAATTGTTATTTTGTAGTTGGCTCAACCTTTACTGAACTAGTTTTATAGTCCATTCAACTAAAATATTTTAATTGGTCAAACATTTAGAAGACTACAGAAAGTTATGTCATTAAAATTTAACCGTTTACTCTATGTGTTTTATATGTTACCTCAACTAAGATTTATTATTTGGGCATCATAAGAAATTGCTGGAGAACTACAGTACATAAACATATGTGACCCTGGACCACAAAACCAGTCTTAAGTGTCAGTTTTTCGAAATTGAGATTTATACATTTATATTATCTGATGTGTGGTTTGTTAGGATCGGACAATATTTGGCTGAGATACAACTATTTGAAAATCTGGAATCTGAGGGTGCAAAAAAAATAATAACCTTTAAAGTTGTCCAAATGAAGTTCTTAGCAATGCATATTACTAATCAAAAATGAAGTTTTGATATATTTACGGTAAGAAATTTACAAAATATCTTCATGGAACATGATCTTTACTTAATAACCTAGTTATTTTTTGGCATAAAAGAAAAATGAAAAAATTTATAATTTTGACCCATACAATGTATTTTTGGCTATTGCTACAAATATACCCCAGTGACTTAAAACTGGTTTTGTGGTCCAGGGTCACATATAGTTTTATAGTTTAACAAAATTATTAAAAATGATTAACTGGTGTTTATCAATCACTAAAAACACACACTTTACAACACATAATAGCCTTTATTTGATAATCTCCATTTATAAGATTTTACTAAACTAAAACTACCGTATTGACCCGAATATAAGACAATGTTTTTTTCTTGGAAATACATCCGAAAAAACACAGTCGTCTTATATTCAGGGTCTAGACTTTGACATGCCATGAAATATGTAATGCGGGCTGCATCCAAAAACTGAAAAATGCTGCCTTCGGAGGCAGCATTCCAAGGTAGGAAGGCATCAAGGCATGTCCGAATCCAAAGTTAGCTTCACTTCCTGTCTCCTGAGATGCCTTCATCTGATAGATTTTTGAAGTCAGCATAGATGTATCCTTCGCTGCCTTTGATATCCCACAATCCTGTTGGATTGTTCCATTCCGAGACAGTTGAGCTAACAAAAATAAAGATGGCGGTTGGAAGTTGCGTTTGGTGGTTAGTTTGTGTGTAAATGTATATTTCTGATTAACTTTTTGCACGTTTGATGTTATTTCTAGCGGGAAATGAGTATTATAGTAATTAAATATTCGTTAAGTTATCACCAAAACTCGTTCTATTTTGTTGTAGATCGTTAAACCGTTACGCTGCCTCAGAAGCCTGTCCAAAATTAGTTTCGTGTGGTGCCTTCATGCATAAACGCTGCCTGTAAAGTCATTGCCTCATAAGGCAGCAAGGCAGCAAGGCAGCTGCCTAAGTTTCCGGATGCAGCCGTAATGTGTGTTGTAAAGATCACGAGTGAAAACAAAAGAAAAAGAAAAGCTTACAGCGGCATGAGTCGTGACTGTCATGTTAGCCTGATGGGACCAAACTTCCTCTGTAAGTGATTTTAAGACATAAGACAGTACCCAGATTTGAAGACTACAATAAGATTTCACTTCCATTGTTAATAAAATTTTGGTAGGCTACTATGAGATGGATAGCCTAAATGTTATATAATTCAGATGGGCTACCTGTTATTTTTATGGTAGCCTATATCAAAAAGTGTATATTTTTCAATGTCATTGTTGGTACATTTTACCAGTATTTACCATAATTTCAAAATAAAAATTAAAATAGGAGAAATATGCAATATGAAAATAATTTAAGAAAAAATGTGTTTTACAGAGAGAGAAAAAAGATTTGGTTTTCAAAAAGCCTTTTTCCAAAAGGTACATCTGGAAAAAGGGGGGTCGTCTTATAATCAGGGTCGCCTTATATTCGGGTCAATACAGTAACATACAGGAATGAAGAAAAAAGTCACTTACGTCTTGGATGGCCTGACGGTCAGTTTTCATTTTTGGGTGCACTATCCCTTTAAAGCCCCCCCAAAATTCAGTTTAAACTTTAATGAACTAAGAAAAAACTAAACAAGCTAAACAAAATGTTAGCAAACAAACATTTACAAATATTTTTACTGTTCAAAATTACTTTATCTAAAATTATTATTATCTGTAAAATGAGGCAGAAGTAAAAAAAAAAAAAATGAACCAGGTGTTATAGTACATAAATGTAAGTGTTACAGTATATAAAATCAAATCAAGTCACCTTTATTTACATAGCGCTTTCTACAATACCGATTGCGTCAAAGCAGCTTTACAGAGTCAAACAGGAAAATAGTTTGTCAATAATGCAAGAGGACATTAAAAAGTCATTTTTCCAGTTAAAGTCAGTTCTTTGGTGATTCGGTGTTGACATCATCCAGTTCAGCTCTCTTCCAATAATGTCAAGTGATCTCAAATAAGCAAGCCAAAGGTGACGGCGGCAGGAACCCAAAACTCCATCGGTGACAGAAATTGAGTAGAAAACATTGAGAGCATCCAGGCACAGTCGGGGGGGGGGCAGTTCTCCTCTGGACAGACGAAGCCAGCATGGCGTGGTTTAATTCTAGGCTGCAACACAGGTCAGATTGAGCAGAGGACTTGTCTGGTTCTCGTGGTCTTGTCCCAATGGCCAACGAGGTCTTTGGAGGGGATCTGTCTCTGGAGCTCATCTAGCCGACATGGTCTCTGCAGACATTCAGGGCTCTCGAGGTTGTCTCTAGGTGCTGATCCACTATCTGGTCTGGACACGGACTGAATCTGGGTGGCTACATTCACCTTGGAATAAGAATGAAACTAATATAGATATAATATAGACTAATATTAGCATAGATGCCACTGAGAACAGTAAAGCACATTATAATTGTAGTAAAAACTCTAAACATTTACACATTACCTGGAATGAAAACAATAAACTCCTAGTCTTGAAAGTACACACACAGTATGTAGTTGCAGTGGAGCTGTCTGGTCATGTGCCAGTGTTTGGAGCCTTCAGAGAACTGACTGGCCAGCTTCTGAAATCGTGCAACGATAACAAAGCACCAATGAAACCTTTGGCCACACACAGATGGAGAAAGAAAATTACATTTTAAGTTCAAAAAAAGAAATGATGCCCTTTAAATAATTTACAATGTATCAATATTGGTTAATTAAATTTGTGATGAAACAGAAGTAGCAAATCCATTGCACAACAAGGAGCATTGATGTTGACTGGATTTATAATAGAACATGTACATTTCATATTATAGGGCTACGTCAAATAGCATACAAATAATATCAAAATATAACGGCCATTCAACTTAAATATTTTTGCCCTTCCAACATTTTGTTAAATGGATTTTTTATAGTGTAAAAGCTCATTTTAGTTCATATTCGTGGTGTCCCAAAATAGCACAGTTGAGTACTCTTAGATGATCTTAAGTTTATCTTAAGAAATACTAATGTATAATTGTTAGTACTACTTAATTAAGTAGCCTACAAATTAGTGCACGAAAATAGAGCACTTTAAGTACATTATGGAAGTGCACTTTTTTTCACCTGGGATATGTCATGGCAACAAGATATTACTTTGTGGGTATGTCATATTAACTCATGGGAACATGATAACCAGGGCCGTGCACAGGGGGCTGGCCCGGTGGCTAGAGCCACTTCCCCACTGCTCTCATCGGCTGAGGTGCCCCTCTCACCAAACCCACCCTCGCTATCACTCTAGCTCAGGGCTCCTCAAATCTGGACCTCGAGATCCACTTTCCTACAGAGTTTAGCTGTAACCCTAATCAAACACACCTGAACATGCTAATCAATGTCTTCAGGATCATTAGAAAATCACAGACAGGTGAGTTTGATCAGTGTTGGAGCTAAACTCTGCAGTGGATTGGACCTCCAGGGTAAGATTTGAGGAACCCTGCTCTAGCTCAAAGCGTTCAGTTACCGCTCTGCTAAAGATCCACTGATTCCGCGAATCCGCTCCGTGTTTTCCCGCCGCTCCGCGGCATCACTCACTATCTGTGTGCCCGTTCTCTGGAGACGACAGTTCTTCCCAAAAGTCGATGCATTAACAGGTAGATCATTACAATCCACATTACAGTCAGTGGTTGATCTGCTGAATTAGTAATTTGGTAGTTTGTTTCTGTATTACTGTTACTATTATTAAATTTGCTGTTGTTGGCACACTTTGTAGACAAAAAAAAAAAAAAATGCCTTCACAAAAAAGGAGAAAGAGCAAAGGCTGATAAAAGGCAGTTCAACATCGTAAACATGAATTCAAAGGTAAATCATCATATAGAATATTTAGCAGTTTGTCACATTTTAATTCTTGCTATTAAGTAGCCTATATTTCCCATTAAAATCACTTGTCTTAGTTACCAGTAATCTAACACATTTATAATATTTTATTAAAACCATATTAATAGGCCTATAATAGTTAAAAAGGCTGTTCTAAATTAGCTGTTTGTTAGTATATAATATAGATTTATGCTGTATAATATTAAATTACATGCCTAATAATTATACTTCCATTGAAGATGAGGCAGAAGCAGGCTCAGAGAGTGAGGGAGAGCCCAGCCCACTCTATCAAAACATATACAATAAAGTCTGAAATTATTACAGTGCTGTCTTCTCTGTTAATTGTACACTGCCGGTCAAAAGTTTTTGAACAGTAAGATGTTTAATGTTTTTTAAAGAAGTCTCTTCTGCTCACCAAGCCTGCATTTATTTGATCCCATGTACAGCAAAAACAGTAACATTCTGAAATATTTTTACTATTTAATTCTATTTAATATTCTATTTAATATTCTATTTGAATATATTTTAAAATATAATTTATTCCTGTGATTTCAAGCTGAATTTTTAGCATCATTACTCCAGTCACATGATCCTTCAGAAATCATTTAATATTCTTATTTGCTGCTCAAAAACATTTATTAGTAGTATTATGTTGAAAACAGCTGAGTAAAATTGTTTTCAGGTTTCGAATAGAGTTCAGGGGAACAGCATTTATCTGAAATAGAAATATTGTGTAACATTATAAACTCTTCATTCATTATAAAGTCTTTATCATCACTTTTGATCAATTTAAAACATCCTTGCTAAACAATAGTATTATGCCTTATTTCCATAATTTCTTAATATATATAGTCAAGTCAAGTCAAGTCACCTTCATTTATATAGTGCTTTTAACAATACAGATTGTGTCAAAGCACTTAACAGTATCAAATTGGAGAATAGAGTGTCAGTAATGTATAATGATAAGATTAAACACTCAATTTTCAGTTAAAGGCATTTCATTATTGAATTCAGAGATGTCATTGTCTAGCTCAGTTTAGTTTAAATAGTAGAAATTAAGTGTCCCCAACTGAGCAAGCCAGAGGCGACAGCGGCAAGGAACCAAAACTCCCTCTGTGACAGAATGGAGAAAAAAACCTTGGGAGAAACCAGGCTCAGTCAGGGGGCCAGTTCTCCTCTGGCCAGACGAACCCGCAGTTCAATTCCAATCATTATCTTGATTGAGATTTTCTGCGATGGGTTAAATAAGCGTTTACAGTCCGAACTTAGACACAAGGGTCCGTGCTCATCACTCGCTTACTTTATGGATTATGCTTTGTTGACTGTTGGTTCTTTGTTCACTGTGGGTTTCGCGGAGGAGGAATGCGACACCGCATCCGTGACTGAAATGGCGGCCACACAGGAGCGCGCTCACATAATGGAGGCTACAGACAAACCCTTTCACAAGATGGCAGCCACAACAACATGTCATGTCATTGCTGCCACTCGTGAACCCAGTCAAGTCACAGCTGATCTTCACGAACTGAGTCAAGTCACAGTTGATCGTCATGAATCAAGTCAGGTAACAGTGGATCTTCATGAATCAAGCCACATCACGGCTGATCGTCATGAGTCAAGCCACAGCACGGCTGATCATTCAGAGTCACATCACGTCACAACTGATCGTCCAGAGTCTCGCCATGTCTTCGCTGACCGTCCAGAGTCTCGCCATGTCTTCGCTGATCAGCCAGAGTCTCGCCATGTCTCATCTAACCTTCCAGAACCTCGTCACATCATGTCTACCACCCCAGAGCCACGTCCTGTTGTGTTTGTTGTCATGTCCTGTCACGGCTAAGGAGGCCGTCTATGAATTCTCGTCCTGCCCTGTCGCAGCCAGAAGGGCTGTCCCTGTTCTGTCACGGCCACAGGGGCTGCTCTTGAACTTTTGCCCTGCTCCGAACTGGCCGAGGAGGCTATCTCTGAACTGTCGCCCTGTTCTGAGCTAGCCAAGGTAACTGATTGTGAACTGCCTGTCTATCTCGTCTCTGCTAATGTGTCTGAGTTCGAACTGTCTATCTTGCCTATCCCTACTTTAAATGAACTTTCTGTATGCCCTATAGGATATACTGTAGTGTTATGTTTGCCGCCTGTAGAGGGCGCTTAGCGCTATTGATTCAAGGTATTGCAAAGGGCGAGTCAGAATCAATTAAACATTGACAAAGACTGCAGCCAGTACTCGGTGTCTCACATCATCTCTTCTTATTATTCTACAGGTGAGCAAAATCGATTTAAAAACTAAGTGAAACTAATGTAATACACTGTATTTCAAAGATGTATGTGTTCAATTTTTGTTGGATTACAGAGTAAGACTGTTTTGTAATAATGAGTCGTATCAGACATAAGAGGGAAAAATATGTAAATGCAATGTGAAATATGATAAAATGTACGTGTTAAACGAGTTCATGGATGTTTTTAAAGAGTTTGTAATGTTGTTTGTTATTGGATGAGAAAGTTTAAACGAGTTAACTGTAGGGTTGCAAAGGGGCGGAAAAGTTCCGGTAAATTTCCGGAAGATTTCCGGAAACTTTCCATGGGAACTTCGTCTGGGGAACTTTGGAAATATTCCAAATTGGAAACTTACCAGGAATTTATGGGAATTTACGGGAATTTTTGGGAATTTAAGGGAATTTGTGGGAATTAATTGGAAATTCATAAAACTGAATCATATACAAACATAAATATATATATATATATATATATATATATATATATATTTTTTATCATAGGCTCACTTGCATGCAAACTAATACAAATTTTAAAAATGACATTTTTTGGGGGGAATTTGTGATGCTTTTTTCAGGATTTATTGATGAATAAAAACTTATGAACAGTTTATGTATTTTATATATATTTTAAAACAGTTTTATATTTTCTAACAATATAAGTCTTTGCTACTACTTTTTTACAATTAATTTAACACATCCTTGTTGAATAAAAGTATTAATTTATTTAAAAAAAAGAGAAAAGATACTGACCCCAAACTTTTGAATGGTAGTGTATTGTTAAAAAAGGATTTCTATTTTAAATAAATGTGTGTGTGTGTGTTTTTTTTTTAAAACTCTTTATTCATCAAGGAATCCTGAAAAAAGAATCACAGGTAGTAGTAATAATAATAATAATAATACTAATAATAAAATATTAAGCAGCACAACTGTTTCCAAAATTGATAATAAATAAGCATATTAGAATGATGTCTGAAGAAGCATGTGACACTGAAGACTGTAGCTTTGATCACAGAAATACATTATATTTTAAAGTATATTACAACAGAAAACCATTATTTTAAATTGGAATACCGGCAATACTGCACAATATCACTGTTTTTTTTTTTCTTCTGTATTTTTGATCAAATAAATGAAGGCTTGATGAGCAAAAGATATGCAATGTTTAAAAACATTAAAAATAGTAATGTGTCCAAACTTTTGACCAGTACTGCACTACTGTATGATAACAGAAAACTTGCTAGCAGAAGGAGCATCACAGCTTGAGCTATATAGCACATAGCCTACCTCATAAACTGTCTAGCTACTGTATAAACACTTTTTGGTATTTACTAGTTAAACGTGAATCCCATAGATCAAATATATTTAGAATATCAAAACCTAGATGTAGTCTTTGGGCTCAAATGCAGAAAGTGCGGCTTCAGAGAAAATGGAGGGGAATCCCCCTCTTAGGTGACTAGAAAGGATTATGTGTGGGGGAGGGTCATTTTTAGACTTTTGTTTTATTATTATCTCACCTAAATGTTTGTTCAGTCAGTGTATTTGTTTTTACTATGGTATAGCCTAATTTAGTTGTACAGTATATTACATACAGCACAATGAAGTTTTAAACATTTTTTTGTAATATTCATGTAATTTATATGAATACTTGCCAAGATGGACATTTTGATATTTTGTGTGCAGGATTTAAGAAATGATATGTGCATGTAATGGTAGATAAGCACAATGCATGTAGGGGGCGTGGCCTCGATAGCCCTGCAGTAAGCAGTGTGCTGTATGCGATTGAGCAATGTGTAGAGTAGAAATTAAACTGAAATTGCATTAAATCTGGTTGTTTTAACCAAGATTATGCTGCAAGTTTTTGTTCTCAACCACATTTAAGTTCCCAGTTCCTGCAATTTAGCAAATTTCCAGTTTATTTCCATTAATTCCCGTTAATTCCCATATATTCCCGTTAATTCCCATGGAAAGTTTCCAGTCTTGAAAATTCCCGGAATTTTGCAACCCTAGGTAACTGTGCGTTCGCAACTGGAAGTTATCTAGAGCCAAAATGGCGGTGCATGTATGCGAGTCAAAATGGAGACGTACCTGTAAAACATGAGAATAGCGTATTCATCTGTATGACAGTCTAAAAGTTAGACTAATTGTTTCGTGAATGTTATGGTGATGTGAAATCCTAGATATTTGATTGAAAACACTGTAAAAGGTGAATGTGTTGTGCTTGATAGTAATGTGTTATACAACTTAAAACAAATAACTTTTGAAAGGCCTTTATTAAGATGTAACTGTCTTTATTGAAATGTGTTGAAAAGAACAAGTAATTGTTGTTAAGTAAAGTTAAATATATTAATGATGTTCATGCATTGAAGTCAAAGAAATGAGTGAGAATCAATTAAACATTGACAAAGACTGCAGCCAGTACTCGTTGTCTCACATCATCTCTTCTTATTATTCTAGAGTGCTGGCAAGTGTTGTACATACAACTTACCCACTCAGGTTTCCCAGACTCGAGGCGGGTAACACATACATACACATCTGACATGAGAACAGAAAAAAACATTTAAATAGTAAGACTTAACAATAGATAATAATAATAACGTGTATGAATCTGGAACAGTAGATTTATGTACAGATTTGTGCACTATTTACTTTATATACAGCTGTATAAATAAACAGATATGTATATGTATTTACATAATACTTGAGAAAGAGGCAATAATTAAAGATGGAGAATGAATTACAGAATTAATTACAGAACACAGGTAATGATCCATGTGTTAGCTATTTAAGCTGGAGATGGCATGGGGGAAAAAACTGTTTTTATGCCTAGATGTTCTAGTGCACAGAGATCTGTAGCGTCTGGCTGAAGGGAGAAGTGCAAACAGGTTGTGTCTGGGGTGAGAGGGGTCTTTGATGATGTTACCTGCCCGTTTCTTCACTCTGGAGTTGTACAAGTCCTGAAGGCTGGGCAGGTGCACACCAATGATCTTTTCTGCTGTCCTAACAGTCCGTTGAAGTCTTCTTAAATCTGATTTGCTGGCTGACCCAAACCAGACAGTTATAGAGGAGCACAGAACCGACTCAAAAACAGCTGAATAAAACTGTTTCAGCAGCTCCTGTGGCAGGTTGAACTTTTTCAGCTGACGAAGGAAGTACAACCTCTGCTGGGCCTTTTTCACAATGGAGTCAATGTGATTGTCCCACTTCAGGTCCTGAGAGATGGTTGTGCCCAGGAACCTGAATGACTCCACTGCAGCCACAGTGCTGTTCATGATGGTGAGTGGGGGGAGAGCAGGGGGGTTTCTCCTGAAGTCCACTATCATCTCCACAGTTTTGAGCGTGTTTAGCTCCAGGTTGTTGTGACTGCACCAGACAGCCAGCTGCTCAACCTATTGTCTGTAAGCAGACTCGTTGCCGTCCTGGATGAGGCCGATGACCATAGTGTCATCTGCAAACTTCAGGAGTTTGACAGAGGGGTCTTTAGAGGTGCAGTCATTTGTGTAGAGGGAGAAGAGTAGTGGGGAGAGAACGCAGCCCTGAGGAGCTCCAGTGCTGATGGTGCAGGTGTTGGATGTGAGTTTTCCCAGCCTCACTAGCTGCTGCCTGTCTGTTAGGAAGCTGGTAATCCACTGACAGATGGAGGTGGGTACAGAGAGCTGTGTCAGTTTGTTCTGAAGGGTGTCCACAAGTCCACAAACAAGATCCTTGCATAAGTCCTTGCAAGATCCTTGGTTTGTCCAGATGTTGCAGGATGTAGTGCAGTCCCATATTAACTGCATCATCCACAGATCTGTTTGCTCGGTAAGCAAACTGTAGGGGGTCCAGCAAGGGTCCAGTAATGTCCTTCAGGTGGGCCAACACCAGTCTCTCAAATGACTTCATGACCACAGATGTTAAAGCAACAGGTCTGTAGTCATTAAGTACATAATCCACCGCCTCTCGTTTTCCCTAGGACTCTGTGATGCGGTCTGCTCTGAACGGCTGGAAGCCCGTTAGATGAAGCGCGCTGTCCGGGATGGCTCCGTTCAGCCAGGATTCCGTGAAGCAAAGCGCAGCGGAGTTTAAAAAGTCCTTGTTTGTGCGGGTCGTAGTTAGTCTGATTTATTTGCCAGGGAGCGGAGATTCGCCAGTTGAATGCTCGGCCGCGGAATCCTAAACCCGCGCTGTCGGAGTTTCATGAGCGCGCCGGCGCGCTTCCCTCGCTTGCGTCGCCTGGAGCGCTTGTATAGGAACGCAGCTCATCCGATTAAAATGTCCAGTAAAACATCTGAATGCTCAAATGTAGGTAGAAAGTTATTTGGTGTGCCGTTTCTGATGTCCAGGAGTTCGTTTCTAGTAAAGCTGATCAGGAAAAAGTTGCTTAAGACAGGACAAACAAACAAAAAAAGAACAAGTACCAAGCAGCGACAAACCATGGCTGCCATCTGCGGCGCCATCTTGATTCCATGAATCTAATATTGAACTCCCTGTTTTGAGCCCGGAAACCATAAATACACCCCATGTCTGTCCCGTTAACCCTGTCACTGCCCTAGAGACCATTTATGAACTGTCTGCCCTCTCAGTTGTCACCAGGGAAAATACTGATGGACGTCTTGTGTTCCTTGCCCCGGTCCTTGAGACCGTATATGCTCTCTCTGGTTTTTGTGTCTCAGTTTCTCCTAGGCTCCAATCTCTGCTGTGGGTTCCTGATCAGCCTGTTCCGCCGTGGTGCTCCCCTGGTCCGTCGTGGTGCTCTCCTGATCTGCCGTGGTGGTCTTCTGCCCTGTCTGCGCCGTCTGCTCCGCCGTGGTGGCCTTCTGTCATGCTCTGGTGGTCTTCTGCTCCGCACTGGTGGGCTCCAGCTCTGTATGCTCCGCCGTGGAGGTCTCTGGCCCAGTCTGCTCCACTCTGGTGGGCTCCGGTTCCGTCTACTCCGCTCTGGTGGGCTCCAGTCCCATCTGCTCCGCCCTGGTGGGCTCCTGCTCCGTCTGCTCTGCTCTGGTGGGCACCTGTCCCATCTGCTCCGCCCTGGTGGGCTCCTGTCCTGTCTGCTCCGCCTTGGTGCCCTGCTCTGCCGGCTTTGCCCCAGTTCCGGGTCTCTTCACTTTCACGTGGACCTGGCCCTCCGTCCCTCCCCCTGTTCCGCCTCCGCTCCACCACCCTCCTGGATTGTGTAATGTTTGGGAGCTGCGTCTGAAAGCTGCTCCTTGGGGGGGCGGCTCTGTCACGAATCCGGTCTATGAACTTCCGTTCAATCACCACCAGAGGTCACTCGCTCACCACATGGACTCTTGCACTACACTACTGTTGCACTTCACCAGACTACAATTCCCATCATCCACTGCACTGACGACACACACAGCTGATTACACTAATCACACGCTCACACCTGAGAACAATCACACACCCTACATAACCATGGACTTCCCTTCACAGTTTGCAGAGTATTGATCTGCGTATAGCTCTCTTCAAGTGCTAGTTGCCTTACCGTGCCATTCCGTGTTTTTGTTCTGTTCCAGTATTGTCCTGCGTTTATCTCTCCCAAACGGAACCTGTTTGTTGTTTTCTAGTTTGTGTTCCCTGTATTTACCCCTGTCTCACCATTCTGCCTCGCCTGGATTATTGCTCTTGAACCTGGATTATCTCTCTGCCTTACCCTGTTGGATATTGTTCGCCGATCGTCGACCCACACTTGTCCTAGGATTACTCTGTGTCTTGCCCCCAAGACAGCAACATAGTGTTGGCCCAGATCCGGCCCACATCTGGCCCGCATGAAATCCATGCGGGCCAGATGTGGGCCTGATCTGGGCCGACACTGCTTGCTGTCTGGGCCATGCCATACCTGTTTGACGTAGTTTGACCCTGCCTGTGTTTTTGACCACGTCACAGTTTAATAAAAGCTTTGCACATGGATCTGCACATCTCACGTCTCGTTGGCTCCGTTACACATACACACACACATTTTTTTTATACTATTTATTTTAGAATGTATTTATTCATTTTTTTTTTTTCATATTTGTATATTATTATGTTTTAATAAAAATTTTAAATATATACAGTCATGGCCAAAAGTATTGGTCAAATATGATCAAAGAAGGCTGTGAAAATTCACAAAAATCTAACCTTTCATTGGAGAATAAGAATTTTAAATGGGGGGGAAATATCATTATGAAATAAATGTTTTTCTCTAAAACACATTGGCCACAATTACTGGTACCCTTTTATTTGATACTTTTTGAAACCTCCATTTGCAAATTTAACAGCTCTAAATTTTCTCCTATAATGCCTGATGAGGTTAGAAAACACCTGACAAGAGACCAGAGACCATTTTTTTATAAGAATTTCTATGGGGAACCAATTGTGTCCAACGTGTATTTGAGAAAAACATTAATTTCATACAGGGGTGTGCGATATGACGTTTTTTGATCGTGGACGATAAAAATGTCTCCACGATCTGTTTTTGAAAAAATATTGTAGTATCGTGATTCAGCGCACACTCTATCAGCTGCAGTTCTTATTCCTCCGTCTCAATATACTGTACAACGCTACATATATTCACATCAGTGTTGACTCAGCGGTAGAGTAACTCTCATGGGACACTGCACTTATTCGCAGTCACAAATGTACATTATTCGGATCTGCTTTAAAGCCTTGCCGGTTAAATGTTTTATTCAAGCGCTGGTCTAACGTGCACCTTTTCTGAGTCCGTACACCCGAAGCGCGCATACTAAAGCCTAAAAAGTGCCTGATTACTGAACTAAGTTATCTTTTGCACTAATACTGTCAAAACACACAAGGTTTATGTATAGACTCCGTTGGTTATGTCTAAAATGAAATTGCGGATTGTGCACGTGTAGTCGAAAGACAAACTGCTGCAATCTATTTCTTGGTATTTGCTTGGCGAAATTGCTAGCCAATTTTCATCATACATTTCACACAACTATACACTAGGGTTGCACGATAGACCGGTACTACAGTAGTATTGAGATACTAAAGCTTAAAAATACCCGTGGTGCCATTGCATTTTTTTAAACGGTAGTATCGTCCATACGGTACCATAATATATGTTTTAAACGTTTAAAACGTTCATTTGAACATGCATGCCTGCAGAAACATTACAAGTTGATTGCCAAATGTTTTTCTGCTGTGCTCTGTGTAGTATAGTCTGTGTACACGCGTTATATGGTATTGAGTGTTTCCCGATGCTTCAGTTCAGTTTGCAATGAGAAGTTGCACTTGCACGTCGTTGTTCATGCTGCAGTTTATCAGAAGAAAGGGTCTGATTCAGACCATCTGATGTAATTTAAAAAAATATTTAAAAAACAGGCAATACGACACGAGCAAGAGTACTGTTTTTGTTTCGTTTCTGTGTTCGATCCAAATCTGCGTTGATTTGGGCGAATCACTGATTCACTAAGACATTCATAAAAACAGTCATTTGATTCCATCCTGAAGGATTCAGCCGTTTTGAAAGAATTGTTTGAATGACTCAGTGATTCAATCACGAACTTCTGTCACCTGCTGGCCGTTTTTAAGTTTCCCGTCTATGAACCTAATAAGTAGGCATATTAACATTATTTCCCAGCATATTTCTATATTCAGATTTTAGTATTTAAAACATTAAGCTCATAACATTGCCACATCTAAATGTCATTTATATCAGCTTCTGTGCAGCGCTAAGATGAGTTTTGTTTAGATCATTTCATGGATAACAATAGCCAGCCATTCATTCACATTAATTAAGTATGAAAATGAGCTTCCTCTCTTTGAAAGACCAGCAGCCAACACTGATGTGTGCCTCTGTATATTAGATGCATGCAGGTCTTAAACCTTTAAGGGTTTTAGCAGTAGGCTACTGAACATGCTGCCGACTGTCATTAAAGGGATAGTTCACACTAAAATTTCATTTCTGTCATTATTTACTAACTCATATGTTGTCCCAAACCTGTATTAATTTATTTCTTGTGCTGAACACTGTAACCGACTATAGTACAGTTACTTTGTTGGTTTTGTGTGTAGTTCCTCTACTGTGCTGCAGGGGGTCCTACCAGATTTTCTATGTTAAGGGATAAAATGGAGGTAGGCAGTAGAGTAAGAGATACCTGTTTGGTTAAAAGGAAGCATGGCTTCCACTTGCATAACCTTACCACAAATGGAGTTCAGTTTGAGAAACTAATGTTTTCAGCTCAATCATAAGAACTTTTTTTGTTTCTGTCCTTACATTTTTCGTCTTTACTCTGAATGCCTCATCAGTGGCCTAAGAAAATCTCTTCTTTAAAGCTCTGTACTTATTGTGGGATAAAACAACATCAAAGAATTGCAACGTACTCTATGTTTTAAGGAGATTCGGATTGCTGATTATTTATGCTACCCTTGCTATCAGACACTTGGATTTTTTTTCACCTCCTATCATCATTGAGGACTTCAGTATTCGGATTCACCATATACTTTGGCTGAAAGACCAATATTCATTCAATTAGATAAGTTTTTTCTTTGTTCTCTATTGTGATAAATGATAAATGTGACGGGTTGTTTTTGCAGTCAAAAAGACTTTGACTGTTTTTCATGTACATGCTGTAATGATCTGTGGATTACCTTTATTTAATATAAACACTTTGTAATGCACTACAGTGTTTTGTGGCATTTTCAGTTGAGGTACCCTCCCCTAAATTATTTGTGATTTTTGCCTTTGTGAAAAATTTCACTGGGACGGTTACAACACAAAAGAAGATATTTTGAAGAATGTGGGTAACCAAACAGTAGCTGGTCCACACTGACTTTGATAGAAGGGAGAAAAAAAAAAAAAAATACTATGGAATAAGTCACTGGGGACCAGCAACTGTTTGGTTTCCTCAAAATAGCATTTATATTCAGCAGAAGAAACTCATTCAGGTTTAAAGCAACTTTTGAGTGAGTAAATGATGGTATAAATATAAAACACTTTTTATTTTGGGGTTAATTATTCCTTTAATGCTAATAAAACACCAAAACACAAAGAGAAAAATCACTCACTACTCTTGACTGAAAAACTTTAATACAGTTGATTTAATAGGAATCAATCTATATAGTGTTTTATTTTTATATTTGTTGATTCAATTTCTTGAATGCTCCTGCTAAATACACCTATTGTACCTGAAAATAAAACACTGTTTTATTTGTATATTATGCGTATTTGTAATGTGTATCTTTATTTTATCTTTGTTATTAAAAATGAGAACAATGACAAAGATTTTTATCTTCGCCCACTTTGACCTAAATATCCGCCATTCTTTTTAAAATATTTTTGTTACCCCTCGGCTTTGTCTTTATAATAGGGAAATTAGTTTGGCTGTAATGCTTAGACAACTTGCAAAATAGTAAAACCAACATGACAAAGAATCGTGATAAAATCGTTGAATCGTGATTTTTCTAAAATATATGGTGATATGATATTTTTGCCATATCACCCACCCCTAATTTCATAATGAGATTTTCCCCCATTTTCAATTGTTTTAGTTCAATGAAAGGTTAGATTTTTGTGCTTTTTTAAAATAAAAGATCAAAAGGATTAATAATGCAGGTTTATTTTCAGAGCCTTCTTTTATCATATTTAACAAGGTTGGTAATACTTTTGGCCATGACTGTGTGTATATATATATATATATATACAGTGGGTACGGAAAGTATTCAGACCCCCTTAAATTTTTCACTCTTTGTTATATTGCAGCCATTTGCTAAAATCATTTAAGTTCTTTTTTTTTCCTCATTAATGTACACACAGCACCCCATATTGACAGAAAAACACAGGACCATGTGATATTTCAGTTTTTCTTTTTTAATAAATCTGCAAAAATATCAACAATTCTAAGTATTCAGACCCTTTGCTCAGTATTTAGTAGAAGCACCCTTTTGATCTAATACAGCCATGAGTCTTTTTGGGAAAGATGCAACAAGTTTTTCACACCTGGATTTGGGGATCCTCTGCCATTCCTCCTTGCAAATCCTCTCCAGTTCTGTCAGGTTGGATGGTAAACGTTGGTGGACAGCCATTTTTAGGTCTCTCCAGAGATGCTCAATTGGGTTTAAGTCAGGGCTCTGGCTGGGCCATTCAAGAACAGTCACGGAGTTGTTGTGAAGCCACTCCTTCGTTATTTTAGCTGTGTGCTTAGGGTCATTGTCTTGTTGGAAGGTAAACCTTCGGCCCAGTCTGAGGTCCTGAGCACTCTGGAGAAGGTTTTCGAAGGTTTATCCCTGTACTTGGCCGCATTCATCTTTCCCTCGATTGCAACCAGTTGTCCTGTCCCTGCAGCTGAAAAACACCCCCACAGCATGATGCTGCCACCACCATGCTTCACTGTTGGGACTGTATTGGACAGATGATGAGCAGTGCCTGGTTTTCTCCACACATACCGCTTAGAATTAAGGCCAAAAAGTTCTATCTTGGTCTCATCAGACCAGAGAATCTTATTCAGGTGTTTTTTAGCAAATTCCATGCGGGCTTTCATGTGTCTTGCACAGAGGAGAGGCTTCCGTCGGGCCACTCTGCCATAAAGCCCCAACTGGTGGAGGGCTGAAGTGATGGTTGACTTTCTACAACTTTCTCCCATCTCCCGACTGCATCTCTGGAGCTCAGCCACAGTGATCTTTGGGTTCTTCTTTACCTCTCTCACCAAGGCTCTTCTCCCCCGATAGCTCAGTTTGGCCGGACGGCCAGCTCTAGGAAGGGTTCTGGTCGTCCCAAACGTCTTCCATTTAAGGATTATGGAGGCCACTGTGCTCTTAGGAACCTTAAGTGCAGCAGAAATTTTTTTGTAACCTTGGCCAGATCTGTGCCTTGCCACAATTCTGTCTCTGAGCTCTTCAGGCAGTTCCTTTGACCTCATGATTCTCATTTGCTCTGACATGCACTGTGAGCTGTAAGGTCTTATATAGACAGGTGTGTGGCTTTCCTAATCAAGTCCAATCAGTATAATCAAACACAGCTGGACTCAAATGAAGGTGTAGAACCATCTCAAGGATGATCAAAAGAAATGGACAGCACCTGAGTTAAATATATGAGTGT
The DNA here is from genome assembly GCF_012432095.1 of Onychostoma macrolepis. Classification (NCBI taxonomy): domain Eukaryota; kingdom Metazoa; phylum Chordata; class Actinopteri; order Cypriniformes; family Cyprinidae; genus Onychostoma; species Onychostoma macrolepis. The sequence continues at coordinate 8,613,343 of NC_081175.1, read as the reverse complement.
CACAGCAAAGGGTCTAAATACTTAGGACCATGTGATATTTCAGTTTTTCTTTTTTAATAAATCTGCAAAAATGTCAACAATTCTGTGTTTTTCTGTCAATATGGAGTGCTGTGTGTACATTAATGAGGGGAAAAAAATGAACAAATGATTTTAGCAAATGGCTGCAATATAACAAAGAGTGAAAAATTTAAGGGGGTCTGAATACTTTCCGTACCCACTGTATATACAGTAAACAGTCTTTAATTAATCCACATAGATGTAATCCACGAAAGGCAGGCAGGAAACACACGCACAAAGCAACGTTAATACATATATGGAATGTCAATCCTGCCATAATTAGAAATAAAGAAAGAAAGAAAGAAAGAAATGTACAAAGAAAAGTAAAAAAACAAAAATAAATAATTATTTATAATTTTATTTCCTTATGTATTTTTTCATTTTTTTCCACATTTATTTATTTCCACTTTTATTTATTTTCACATTTATGTATTTATTTACGTATTTATTTATTTCCACATTTATTTATTTATACATTTCTTTGTCCGTAGGGTAATGAGGAGGGCGTGATTTACGTCAGGAAAAGCAATCGAGCCAGAGTAGTTGAGGGGTAAGCTTGAGGCCACAGTGACACCTTGTGGTGCCCAAACGAAGTACAAGAAGTGTAGCCTACATGATGCGCCTGTTGATAGTGTAGGATGAATGACTTAGATGGCCGATATGGCCAAAATCTTATATCACCGTTATTATTTCAGTTTCACGTGGGGTTGTTTTGGCTGGGAAGCCTGCTATCTGTGATCGCGTGCATTTGCTGAAGCTCGCGAAAGCGTGCAATCACTCTCTTATGCGCGCTGTTTTTTTTAGGTTTCACTTTCAAAGCATACAAGGTATGTTTCCAATATTCGGAATAGAAGGAGGTTACTGTAGAAGATTGGTCGCCTCGCACCTCTTCCTGTGTGGACAGTCACCGCATCAACTGATTATAATGGGTTCTCTTGGTGTAGACACGGCTTTAGATACGGATTAATCACAGTCTTAGGCTGGAAATATCCAGAATTAGGTCAAACAAGAGGTGTCCATGGGAACGGAGCTAGTGAAACACACACGACATGCATTGAACATACAAGCATCATGCTCATCCAAACAGCGTCTGTCGTGTGCCCTCAGTTTTTTGAGCTAACTGCATTTTTTTTAATGTAACCAAAAACCAAAAACAACATTGACAGCATCAGAAACAAACCTGTAAACTGATGTCCAGGGGCATTAAAAAAAAAAAAAAAAACCTATTAAATGCATGCATCATGAATATGGAATGCCATGTTCTTAATTCCAATCGATAAACTCAGTTAAAATAATAAAGGGCTGTTACTAGTACAAATCCAATCAGTGTCAACAAAAGCCATCAGAGACATCATTACTGAATGCATTTACATATGAAACTAAAACAGACACTAGGTGGCGCCAAGTCACTGTCTTAACGAGTGAGTTCAATCCATTCAACTGATTCCTTCAAATAGGCTACGCTGATTACGAAAACACCACTACTCGTTGCCGCGGTTCAGCTGTGGATTTGTTTCTGTGATAATTATATGTAGGCCTAAAGTGTTATTTAAAGAAATAAAACATATTTTCATGATAAAATGATCAAAAAGATGGCAGGTAGGGTAGGGGACATGTTTGGCAAACACGACTTCTTATGTTGAGAGAACAACATTTATTTCTTGTGGCCATGCGTTTAATGCACGAACCTGCGTGACCATAGCAACCTTGTATATTCAGACATTAATATTATGAATAAATTAATCAAATGTTTTGAATTTAATAAAGCGCAGAATTAAGAAAATATATTAACCTACCTGTACATTAGTGCGTGATATGTTGCAGATATATAGGCTACAGTCCACAGACAACATTTATGAACCTTTTTATAATCAATACATTTAAAAATAAGACATGTAACATGCCTAGAAAAAAACAAAACATTGCTGTCTTTCCCATCCATCCAGGTTTTTAAATCAATTTAGTGATTTCTTTCTTTTAATTAAATTACGGGAATTTTACGGGTTCTCTGTACAGGAATTTAATAGGCTAGGCCTAGGCTATACATTTTTTGTTTTTTTGATAGCCTAGTAATTAGGTTATATGCTAATAATAATAATATATAGCCTATAATATATAGTCTAATTTCTGCACTTTCTTAATTTCAAAACAAAATGTAAAAAGAATAGGCTATTTAAGCTAAAATATTAATCGCATCCCAAAGTCTAAATCCATTCACGTAGGTTATTCACACACCTGCGCTTTTTTGAACGAAAAATAAAACCCAGGATAAATTCATAGGCTACATACAAAAGGAATAAATTTAACCCTAGATCTTGATTGGCTTGTTCAAGTGTGTTTGATTAGGGATGGAGCTGATTACTGTGGCTCTCCAGGACCGACTTTGGCCACCCCTGGTTTAATCGAATTAAAATTCTTACTGTCGTTTTACAGATAGGCTACACTGTGTGACGGCCCGAGTGGTGGCCGCACAAGAGTGGTAATGTGGATGTATCATCTTACAAACAGCAGACGCATCCACAAGTATGCACAAGTATGCACAAGTATGCGCTTTTATACATACCGGTATATCTATATGAAGGATATGTTCAGTCATTTAAGGTTAATCTTTATTTAAATTTCCCTCTTTGTCATTCGCATTCATTTTGGCTTTAGTTTATAATAACCACATGAAACACAATATTCAGTAGTTCTTTATTGTTAGGTTTTCATATGTTTACATTTACAATCCATCTTTATATACATTGTTGCTGATTTGGAGTGCACACGAATTAGTTGCGTTGTATCTGTTACTTACTTTTGTTTTTATTTTGAGTTCAAGTTCACCGGTGACGTGTGGCGATCTTCAGGTGCACACTGCATCCTGGTGTGACGAAAATTAGAGTCCGGGCAGGAACAGAAAATTTAAGCATTAGTGGTTCTGCCCGGACATACCATTCATTCATTGAGGTTGCCCGGGGGAGGAGGAAAAGTTGATTTCTTTAATTGATTTATGTAGTTGTATATTTATGAGATGTAATTATATTTTGTTTTCTTTATTTTGATTTAATATGTTTCTCTGTTTGATTTGAGTTTGACTTGTGTAATGTTACCTGTTGAATGTAAAAGTTTGTTTTGTTGCTTTACTTAATTTGTAATGGGCCCATCTTTTGCTTTATAAGCTGTTGCTTTGTTCATTTGTGAAGTCAGTTTTTTAGTTGTTGGTTTTGTGTCTGTCTGGATAGTTTGATTTAATTTTCTTTTGGTTTATTTGTTGTATGATTATGGTTTGGGGGTAAATAAAGACCCAATCTTCTAGTGGAAAGCTGGTGTTCCTTGCTCCTGACTTCTCAGTCCCTCACACACTGCCTATAGCCTATTAGACCCACACCAAGCTTTGATAGGCACACTGAGTGTTACAGATTCACTTTAATTTAACATGGGCTATGCATCAATTGTAATGGACATCACATGATTTTTTTTTTTTTTTTAAACCAATAAAATTATATGTTTTTATATTATGTGTAATGCCTGGTCACTGCTTGGTCCCTGATCAACCAACCACAATGAAGATATGATTCCTAACTTAATCTGATGAACTACAGGCATCACAAAAGAAAGAGATGACTAACCAACTAGACCACTTTTTACCTTTTATATGCAGATTTATATTCATGGTAGCCTCATCAACTTGCACCTATTATAAGACTATCAAGTGATACTTCTCAAAGTCATTTGGAAGATTCTTCCGAGTTGCAGAACACAGGTGTTTTTTAATTTTTTTTATTTAATGTCCATCGCAATGGACATCAGGTCTTGAAAGTTAGTCAGCAGGAACCTCATGAATTAAATCAAATAAAAATCAAATCAAATCTCTTTGTCACACATAGTGTACACGAGTGTGTTTTTGTACAAATCGTACAAAATCGTATCCTACGAGTGAGGTCGTACAATTCCTAATGAGCCACCTCGTAAAATACATACAAACTGTTCATGAGATAGCATTGACAAACCCCCAAACCTAAAGTACTGTTTAAATTGTATCTTTGTTCTGTTTTTTTTTTTTTTTTGTGTGTGTGTGTTTTTTTTGTGTGTGTGTGTTTTGTTCTTATATTTACTGACTGTTCACTTTGATGTTTGAACTTTATATTTATTAGGCATGTAGTTTCTGTTGTGGTATCTAGATTTGTAAAACTGAACTGTTATCTAAAATTTGGGAATCAAAAATAACAATAACAACACTATTTTATATTTTTGTTGCAGGGCAAGTAAACATTTTGAACCACTAGCCCGACACTCACTGGTCAAGAGCAGTGATTTCCCTCTTTTCTTTATTAACATGACACAGAGAGCAGCAGTGCTATATTAATATCCAAATAACAGATCTAATGTTACACATCTAAATTTAACACAGTTGTTTGCTTTCACTTAAGACATACCCATTTAAGCAAATACTCGACAAGACAGATATATTTATATTTAAGTAATTCAGTGTTGCATAAGTAGCTTTCCATGCACGCAGGTGAGTCAGTCAACGCCAGTAACACATTGAGATCTTTTTTGTGGCTTAGCCTATTGCATTTAAAAACTAGCTCTTCCCGCATTATTTTCTCATTTATGCATGTTCTTTTCATAAAAACAAAATGTGTGCACATATATTGCTTTAAACTTTAACGTTCGTTATCTGGTAGGCCTATTAATAACAATAATTAATTGTTTTGCTTCCAAAGTCATACGCAACTTTTGATAACTAATATAGCATATAACAAGAGTTATTTTATTTACAACAGTAAGTTAATATGTATGATAGGCCTATTTAGTAACATTTATGCAGAATCGCTTAGCCTACATCAGGATCACAATGCATCATTAGACCTAAATTCCACATGCCTATTTGATATAGGCTAGCCTATTTAAGTTTATTTTGGATATAGGCTATGATAATGATGATAATACTAACAGTACTACAACGGAAGAATAGCCTATTAGGCTACATATTGGTCTGCATGGTATGTGCAGTATGGGTTAATATAATAATTCTTAATTCTGCGCTTTATTAAATTCAAAACATTTTATTAATTTATTCATAATATTAATGTCTGAATATACAAGGTTGCTATGGTCACGTAGGTTCATGCATTAAACGCATGACCACGAGAAATAAATGTTGTTCTCTCAACATAAGAAGACGTGTTTGCCAAACATGTCCCCTACCCTACCTGCCATCTTTTTGATCATTTTATCATGAAAATATGTTTTATTTCTTTAAATAACACCTTAGGCCTACATATAATTATCACAGAAACAAATTCACAGCTGAACCGCGGCAACGAGTAGTGGTGTTTTCGTAATCAGCGTAACCTATTTGAAGGAATCAGTTGAATGGATTGAACTCACTCGTTAAGACAGTGACTTGGCGCCACCTAGTGTCTGTTTTAGTTTCATACACTGTAAAACTTTACTGTAAATTTACAGGCATTTTCTAACAGTATTATACTGTATTTTTATAAAACAGTAAAATGCTGTATATTTTACAGAATGTCTGTAAATATACAGCAGTTTTCTGTTTTCAGCCCGCTAAATTTGTAATACAGTATCATACTGTAAATGCATTGCATTGTGGGATAGATTTATTTTACGCACTAAATTCAAATGTGATGTGAACAGTGTACTACAGGCAAACTAGATTCGTCAGCGGGATTTAATTGAACAGAATAATTATTTGCGTTATTAAGATAAGCCAGTGGTTTGTGAATCTGTGAGTAGTTTTTAAGCTTTGTGAGCTTCGTTTCGTGTTTCAAGCGTTAGCTGCCTGTGACGCAGCAAACAATGGATGACCCTGCATGAGCAGACGCGAAAATAATCTGTCATCTGAATCATCAAACCTGTGCCTGAGACGATGATAAATCTTCTCACTTGTTTTTTTTTTTTTTTTTCAGCCTTTTAGGCGCTTTCTCGACATCAACCCTGAATGTGCATCAAAAACCAAGAAAGGAAAAGTGACTTAAAAGAAGACTGGACATGTTGTGTACAAAAAGAACAGTACTGTAAACCCACAGGTTTCTTCTCTTCTGAAAAACTTTTAAAAATATATTTCTGAAAAACCTTTCCATTCCAAGATTACTGTATTTTGAATTACTTGCTAATTGTTAATTGCATTTTACATATCTATATATATATATATAAAACTAAAGCTGGCATTTCATCCAATATGTTCATATAAGGCAATGTTCTGCTCTTTTCTTCTAAATAAATAAATGTTTTAAAACTCAGAGAATGTTGTTTTCTCTTTTTTGTTGTGACTACTGTTATGAAAAAGTATAACATTTTTAATTTTGTAAATCTAAGAGTACTGAAAGAAAAGCAGGAATTACAGTATTCCCTGTAAAAAAACAGTCTAATACTGTAAACAATAAGTTATATAACAAAATAATACTGTATTTGGTAAATACAGTACAGAACTGTAAATGTTGTATACAGTAGTAGTCCTGTAAAAATACAGTAAGTGGCTGGCAACCCAGCTGCCAGTATTTTACTGTAAATTTACAACGAAAAGTTTTACAGGGTATTAAATGTATCATTTAATTGATTGACATATTGACATATTTCTGCCTTCAAAATTTAAAACATAAATTTCATAACATTTTATGCATTTGTAGGCTTATTGCAGTGTAAATGCATTCAGTAATGATGTCTCTGATGGCTTTTGTTGACACTGATTGGATTTTTACTAGTAACAGCCCTTTATTATTTTAACTGGGTTTATCGATTTGAATTAAGAACGTGGCATTTCATATTCATGATGCATGCATTTAATAGGTTTTTATTTTTTTAAATGCCCCTGGACATCAGTTTACAGGTTTGTTTCTGATGCTGTCAATGTTGTTTTTGGTTACATTAAAAAAATGCAGTTAGCTCAAAAAACTGAGGACACATGACAGGCACTGTTTGGATGAGCATGATGCTTGTATGTTCAATGCATGTCGTGTGTGTTTCACTAGCTCCGTTCCCATGAACACCTCTTGTTTGACCTAATTCTGGATATTTCCAGCCTAAAACGTGTGATTAATCCGTATCTAAAGCCGTGTCTACACCAAGAGAACCCATTATAATCAGTTGATGCGGTGACTGTCCACACGGCAAGAGGCGCGAGGTGACCAATCTTCTACAGTAACCTCCTTCTATTCCGAATATTGGAAACATGCCTTGTATGCTTTGAAAGTGAAACCTAAAAAAACAGCGTGCATAAGAGAGCGATTGCACGCTTTCGCAAGCTTCAGCAAATGCATGCGATCACAGATAGCAGGCTTCCCAGCCGAAACAACCCCACGTGAAACTAAAATAATAACGGTGACATACAATTTTGGCCATATCGCCCATCTAAGTCGCGCGTCATGTAGGCTAAACTTCTTGTACTTCGTTTGGGCACCACAAGGTGTCACTGTGGCCTCAAGCTTACCCCTCAACTACTCTGGCTCGATTGCTTTTCCTGACGTAAAACACGCCCTCCTCATTACCCTACGGACAAAGAAATGTATAAATAAATAAATGTGAAAATAAATAAATGTATAAATAAATAAATGTGGAAATATATAAATGTGGAAATAAATACATAAATGTGAAAATAAATAAAAGTGGAAATAAATAAATGTATAAATAAATAAATGTGGAAAAAAAAGAAAAAAAAAACATAAATAAGGAAATAAAATTATAAATAACTTTTCTTTGTACATTTATTTATTTATTTATTTCTAATTATGGCAGGATTGGCATTCCATAGATGTAACGGGTTGTAGTACTTATAATTTAGATCGTCGCTGTATAGATCAATCAGGAAATCAGAAGCCTAGTATATTCGACTATGGAGGTAGAGAGCAATTGCTGAAGGACGACAGAAAACCACAATTAAGGTAAGTATATAGAATATTTATGACTTGTTTTCCCTTTTAACTACAGGCCTTCCCCTTCTTAAAAGTAAACACAATAAAATAAATAAAACAAATAATTCAAAGTAAATTACATCATTACAATGAAAAGAAATAAAAGGACAAATCACTTTGATCGGATCACTGTGTTTCTATGGAGGACCAAACCTGCAAAAACTAATAATTAATATAAAATAAATAAATGCGCAAATAAATCCACAAAATAATACAATGAGAGGGTGTCTCTCAAGCATCAGAGAAGGCGGTCTTTATGCCACCATTGGTTGATCGTTATAAAAGTTCTGCGTTCGATTGTTTGCCTGCGCAATATATAACCTTGTATGAAAATATTGCAGTCAAACAGTTTGGCGGGAGGTTGTAGATCCATCATGGCGGAAAGAAGGTCGATTGCCCAGTTGCTCCGCGAGTCATTGATTACGTTTACATGGACATCAGTAATCTAATTATTTACCTTACTCTGAATCATTTGATGCTGATCAAGAACCAATGCTGCGAGTTATGATCGAAGGAAAACCCATTACTCTTATGCTTGGTACTGGGGCTTCATACTCATGTTTGAATCCAAGATATGCTTTGCACCTTCCCATGTCTGGAAAATATATAAAGACAGTAGGATTCTCGGGGGTAACTCAACTACTTCCTATGACAGCCCCTGTGACCATAAGCCTGAAAGACACTGAAATAAGAATACCAATATTAGTCTCAGAACACACACCTGTCAATTTGTTGGGCAGAGATGCCATATGTAAACTAAAAATGCAGATATGGTGTACTCCAGATGGAATTTATGTAAATGAAAGGGCAATAAGACAAATGAATGTCTCAGAATTACAACAATCACAAGAACCATGTGCTAACATATATTGGTTAGGTAATCTAAATGAAGATGTAGAAAAAACAATTAGCAAATGGGGAAGATACATAAGAGAACAGCTTTTTGAACCAAGCCTACCAAAAACTGAATTTCATTGTACAATGAAGTATGATGAAAGCAGAGACCCAAACTTTGAAAAAAGATGGTTGAAAGACACAAAAGAGTTGAAACTCTCTATGATATCACAAAACATAGTTGTAGGTCCAAAAGGTGCAGCTCTGCAGATAGATAGGGAAAAATTCATTGATGAATGGTTTGAGGTACCAAATTCAGTTCCCCATGTTACCTTATATGTGAATAAAGATTGTGTTTCTAAGGACTTAGGCCCCATGATGCAAAAAGCAGAAAAAAGCAAGTGGGAAGCCACAGAAAATCCTCTAATTTTCCAATCAGCAGATAAAGCATATCTTAACATTTTGTGTGCTACCCCAATGATGGGAATCCCCAGAATGATTATAAATACAAAAACTGAACCAAAAGTTAAGGGACATCAAACAAAGCAAACTGAATTAATAAAAAATATGGAGAAACAAGTACCATTAGAGCTATGGTCAAAGCATGATACAGATGTAGGGTTAGTAAAATCAGCTAATCCAATTAGAATAGCATTCAGACCTGGAGCTAAACCACCCAGAAAAATGCAATACCCTCTGAAAACAGAAGCAGAACAGGGAATAAAAAAGACAATTGAGGGATTGATTAAAGCAGGAGTGCTTATTGAAACTAATAGCTGTTGTAATACCCCAATATTACCAGTAGCTAAGGCAGACAAAACAAAATGGCGTTTGGTGCATGATTTGAGAGCAGTGAATGAGGTGGTGGAGGATTGGCCTGCTGAGGTTCCAAACCCGCATACGTTGTTAACCAATGTTCCATCTGCTGCTAATTACTATACCGTGATTGATCTATGCGGTGCCTTTTTCAGCATTCCCTTAGCAGAAGAGAGCAGACCATTGTTTGCATTCACCTACCAAAGTAAAAAACTAACATACACAAGAATGCCACAAGGCTTTAAACATTCACCCCATGTGTTCAATCAGGTGCTAAAAGAAGATCTAAGTGATCTCAGGTTAGATAGTACATTGATACAATACGTTGATGATTTATTATTGTCTTCTATGACTCTGGAACAATGCCATCAAGATTCGATTAAAGTACTTACTAAATTAGCTGAGGGGGGGACATAAGGCCTCTAAAGAAAAACTCCAATATTGCTTACCGCAAGTTGAATACTTAGGACGCACAATATCACATGGGATGAAAGCTATATCTCCCAGTCAATTAGAGGGTATTAGTAAAGCACCCCAACCACAAACAGTAGGACAAATGATTACTTTTTTGGGGATGACAGGTTTTAGTGCAGATTGGATTGAAGATTATGCAATTAAAACAGCACCTCTAAGAGTACTAATGAAACAAGTGGGCCATCAAAATCTTAGAGCGTCACTGATGTGGAGTACTGATGCATTAATAGCATTTGAATCATTGAAAAAGGAGTTGCAGACTGCCCCTGCCTTGACCACTCCCACATATGATAAACCATTTCATTTGTATGTTGCAAACAGAAAAGATGGCTATGCATCAGCAATATTGATGCAGGAAACTTGTAGTGGAAGGAAAAAACAACCAATTGCCTATTATAGTACAAAATTGGACAATGTGGCTGAAGGTTATCCACCGTGTTACCAACAAGGGTTAGCTGCAGTATATTTTGCATATTAAAAAGCCTCAACAATAACCATGGGCTACCCAGTTATAATTTACACTCACCATAAAGTAGTAGAACTGTTGGAGCAAGGGAAGTTTGTCTTAACTCCTTCTAGATGTATAACATACTCAACATTGCTAACCTTCCCAGACATTACAATTAAAAGATGCACAACAGTCAATCCAGCCAATTTCATACCATTTCAAGATGAGGGCACACCACATGAATGTGTAGCTGACTCCTTAGCCTTTACTAGATTAAGACCAGATCTAGAATCAACACCAATTACTGAAGCAAATATTGATTATTTTGTAGATGGTTCATGCTTTAGAGACCATTTGGGTAATCATGCTGGATTTGCAATTGTGAGACGGACTGATGATGATTTTGTCCCAGTGGTGGTGCAGCATTGTGAACAACCATGCTCAGCACAACTGGCGGAGTTGAAGGCTCTCACTAAAGCCTGTAAATTGGCTAAAGACCTAACTGTAAATATTTACACAGATTCTGCATATGCACATGGTGTATGCCACCTCTTTGGAGCAGTCTGGAAGCAAAGAGGTTTTAAGAAAAGTGACGGCACACCTGTCCAGCATGGTGACCAGATAATTGATTTAATATCAGCCATGATGCATCCTAAAAAGTTGGTTATTATCAAATGTCAAGCACACAAAAAAAGGCAATGATTTTATAATTAGGGGCAATAATGCAGCAGATCAATATGCTAGACAAGCCTCTGGCTGCACAACAGCAATAATGGCTCCCTCTGTTCTAATTCACCCTCAGCCTCAATTGACAGATGTTGCAAGAATGCAACAACAAGCCACTCCATATGAACTCAGTGTGTGGCAACAAAGGGGAGCAACACGAGATGCAAATGGGCTTTGGCGTTCGCATGAAGGGCAGATGATTGCTCCTACACCTTTGCTTACAATCCTGATATCTGACGCGCATGGTTTTGACCATTGCGCGAGGGGGGAAGTGATTAGAAAGGTAAAGCGCCAAGGTTTTTGCTCTCCTTATTTACAAGCAATGGTGGACGAGTATCTATCTGAGTGCGACGTTTGTGCTAAAAATAATGTCAGAAAAGGAACATCAGCTCCAATTGGCCATATACCGGTTCCAGAAGGTCCGTTCAAACATCTAGTTATGGACTATGCAGACATGATAAGAACTATTAGAGGGAAAATATATTTATTGGTAATAATTGACAGATTCAGCAGATGGGTGGAAGCAGTTCCATCAGCAGATCAAGGAGCCCAAACAGTGATTCAATTTTTAACAAGAGAAGTAATTCCCAGATTTGGTATACCATCCCAAATAAGTTCAGATAATGGATCAGCTTTCATACAAAAAACAGTAAAGACAATAATACAACAGTTAAGGATAAAACATAGGCTTGGTTGCGTCTACCATCCACAATCTCAAGGTCTTGTCGAACGGGCTAACGAGACTCTCAAGGCAAAATTGAATAAAATTTGTGTTGATACAAAGTTGAATTGGGTAGATGCTTTGCCTCTAGCTTTAATGAGCTACCGTATGTAAACCAATAGAATAACAAACTTGACTCCACATTATCAGATTGATGCCAGTCCCATATTTGAGGGGTCCATATGAAGGACCGCCTCTTGAACTATTACAAATGGAATTGAGAGCATACATGAGACAATTAACAAAAATTCATGAAGCTATTCGTGCACAAGAGCAAAGCAGAGGCCCAAGAGAAGAAGAAGAAATACCTGGTGTTATACAACCTGGTGATCGAGTATATTTGAGGGTCTTTAGACGAAAATGGAATGAGCCTAGAAGAGAAGGCCCATATACCGTTGTAAGAGCAACCCCAACAGCAGAGCAGGTAGAGGGAAGCACAACTTGGTATCATTTAAATCATTGCACTAGAGTGCCCAGATTAAGACCTAGAAGGCGGGAAGAGCAAGCAGAGATTGATGATGAAGGAGATGAGCAAATAGAGCCCCCTGAAAGAGAACAAAGTCCTGAAATCCATGAAATTGAGGAAAGGGAAGGTAGTAACATTGATGCACCTCATTTCAGGGAAGCAGAGCGCGCTGAAGCAGTAGCACTGCCTGAAGATGAGGTACTGCCAGCAGAAGCAGAACATGAAGGTCAGGAGGAGACTGATCCTGATCCTAGTGTTGATATGTCTGATGTGGCGATTGCCCAAGACTCAGGGCAATCCGCAGAGCTGCTTGAACCAAGACCCTCTACTAGTGCCCAATCCAGATATCAGCCTGGTGAATTCCTCACGCTTGATCCAGCCACCATTGCTGAATTATTCTCTTAAGGTGACAGACCAAACATCAGGTATTTATGCAAACAAACATGTTAGAAAAAGGTCAGCAAGGTGGACATATAATGATGAGAATGACACCCTAATTTATGACATGGAATCATACCTAAAAAAGGAGGGGCTGTTAGATACAGCCCATCACAATGATTGGTTTAAATGGGCAGAATATACCGCAAAGGGAACAGGAATGTCTAGCTGTGTGCTTTGTTCCCCATCCCCTCTTAAAAAACTTGTAGTTGTACCAAGCCCATATGATTATATGCACTGTGGTAGATTTTACTCCCAATACTGTGAAAATATCGCTGGAAAAGTGTATCCTTATTGCCCAGCAGAATGTTTGACTATGCTTGGGAACAAAAATTTCCACCAATTCTACAGACAGAAAGGGTGGGGGGATGAGTGTCAACGAATGGACATAAGAATTGATGTTAGGAAAAGAGAAACCCCAGTAGCCTATGTAATTGATCGCACATTGAACTTTGAGTGCTTCAACAAATCAAAAGGGAAAAATGATATGGGAGAATTCAAAGGGAATTGGTATAGTGATTTGGCATTTAGATAAAGATATGTATTATGACTCAAGAGTGCTTAAATCATTCAGTCTGATTTATGCTACAGCCACTGTAAAGACAAACATGACAGTCATAAAGGTTAAAGATAATTGTACAGAAGCTACCATTAGCTTTCCCCTAATTAGCACCATGGAAGACCAATTAGAAGCAGTGGCAGATTACTATTGGGTGTGTGGAGGAAAAAGATTACGAGCCATACTTCCAAAAGACTGGAAAGGCATTTGTACTAGAGTAAGATTGTTACAAGGAATAACAATAATTGAAGAAGACATAGATGATGTGGAATACCCCCGACCAAACAGAAACAGAGTAAAAAGAGCTTATGAATTAGACCCAGATGTGTATTTAGACTCAATAGGCCAACCTAGAGGAATACCAGAGGAATTTAAAGCTAGAAATGAGATAAAGTCTGGTTTTGAGTCTATATTTGTATGGATAACCCCAAATAAGAACTTAGAATGGATCAATTATATTTACTATAATCAACAGAGATTCATTAATTACACTGATGATGCCTTAGATGCTCTAGGAAAACAATTGGGCCCCACAAGTAAAATGACCTGGCAAAACAGACAAGCTTTGAATTGGCTCTTGGCCGAGAAAGGAGGAGTTTGTGTAATGTTTGGTTCTGACTGTTGTACATATATCCCAAATAATACAGCTCCAGATGGATCATTCACCAAAGCAATGGAGAAACTGAAAAACTTGAGAGAAGAAGTGACCAAGAACGCTGGAGCAGATAAGCATATTGGGGATTGGTTTAATTCACTTTTTGGGGCTTGGGGACAATGGTTAACCCAAGTGGGCATCATAATAGCTATTGCTGTTGTTATGTTTCTTGTGTTGTTCTGTTGTATTGTGCCTTTCATCAGGTCCATACTGGCCAGTGCTGCAGCCAAACAGATGATTAACGTGTCAGTAAGACCAACAGGAATTGACATTGGGTACACTAATGTACCTACGGTGGGACCTGGACTGGATGAACTGGATGACTTTGTGTAAAACCTTCCTGAAAAACAACGGAGTGGTAGGGAAGGGGTGCCTTTTTATTTTTTATTTTGATCTTTTATAGTAGTATTAGAACCCCTTGGATAGAGTAGGCAGAAGTTAGAAGATACTTTGTATTTTACTTTGGCATATGCCCCTTCCTGAAGTTATTTAGTCCTTAAATCATTTGTGTTGAAATTACTCATTTACTAAATTAAATCAAATGTAAAATGTGAATATTGGAAGAAAAAGGGGACGTTGAAGGTTTTAAGCAGGTCACTGTCCATGTTATGTGACAGTACAATCAGAAAAAGGGAACGATAAAGAAAGATTGCTCGATATCTGTGAGGTGACTGAGGGTCTGACCCATGTCAGGAGTGCAATAACAGTGTTTATTCATTTAGCCCGGCCTGCAGAGAATAATGTAATTAGTTCATTATACGATATGTCTGAAAAAAATAATAATAATAAAAAAATAAATAAATTCATATATCAGTATAACTATTTGTTCCTTTAAACACTGGGAAACATCACTAAGAAAGTATGAAGGAAAGAGAGGATCGACGAGCACCTTAGCAGCATGAGTAGATTCAACTTGGAGGTTTAAAAACCCACCATCTACTCCAACACCAGATAGTGCTGGAGGGCAATGAGACTTGCCTGAGAGCTCCTCTGGCAACGAAGGAAAACATCACCAGATAGCGCTTCAGGCTACCAGAAATGCCTGGAGTTCCTCTGGCCTCGTGGGATGAACCAGTGAACCATTTATGTCATTTTTGATTTTTGACTAATCATTCATATACTCTACATAACCATGACAACCATGAGCAAGGCTAAGATATCTCATGCACATGCTTTAATACATATTGTTGATTTGACTGATTGTCCATTGACCCCCAAGAGTGTATAGGTGGGGAAGTAGATTCTTTTACTCTTCTCTAGTCAATTGTGAGGAGAGATGTTTGGGTCTGACTTCCTCTGAAGTGAAACATCATGAAGAAACCAATTGTTAAATGGTAATGAAGGACCATTATTGGTTGACAGAGGGATAGATGGACGGGTGGATTTATGGTGTTGCACTATGGGCAAAGAGATTAAGTGGTGAGACTTAATAAAGTCTCAGAGGGGGGAATATATAGTGTAATTTTACTTATTTTTACTCTATATTATGGTATTTACTGAATATGGTATTACCTTACTTAAAATATGATGTATGATCATGAAAGCAATTCATATACTGACTAATATGCTGAATTATTCCAATACTAGATGTCTTAATACAGATTGTGAAGAAGCCATCCATTGTGCAGTACTGGTGTGGGAACAGAACCATAAGGGGAACATTTTCAAGGTTGAAAGTAATACAAAACAACACCACTGTTTCGTGAGAAAGCACAGAGAGAGTCTATCCCATAGGCTTTTGAATACTGGTGTTTTTCCATTTTAGTGTGAACTAATTAAATGTTGCAGATTTGATGTAACCATTTTTATGTAACCATTTTAAATGTAACCATTTTGGTGTAGCCATTCTTAAACAATGGTGGATCTGTCCAAATCCCACCAATAAAAATAGGCCAAATGGGCTGGTGATAAATTGTAGCAATACCAGACAGATTTGGTTAGTAAAAAGGTATAAAAAAGATGTATGGACAGACATAGAATTAGAAGTAGTGAATGAGGCGGCTGTCTTCTCGGCTTTGTTACTTTGTTTAATAAAGTCTTATTTTGGCATCTGAAACTCTGCTTTTTGAGCTTCTCTGACTCCATTGAAGAAATCTACTCTCTCGAGCCACGACACTAGCTGCAGTGCTTTACAACAACTTATATACATCTTGTTGTTTCAATAATTTAAATAATTATGTTCACTGATATGGTAGTTCGCAAAATGTTAAAAATCAAGTCTTACGGTGCACAGCTGACATTTTCGTGGAGCAGCATCTCTGACGGATCCGTGAGCATCATCCCAGACAGCAAGCCAACATTGAATAAACATTGTTTTTCCATCTGAATCATCATTATGGTTGATGTTGAAATTTCAATGCAAAATAAATGTTGAATCACCATTACCATATCGATGAAAACCTGATGTTATTAATGTTGATGGCAACAATATTGGAACAACATTGATCTATAGTTATCTTTATGATTGATTAAGCATTGATATTTGGTTTACCGGGCGATCGCTGAATGTGTTGAAAAGTCATTGATTTATAGTTGACCGGGAAACGACGCTGTTGTTGAAGAGTCATCTGCATATAGTTGACCGGGAAATATGATTGAAAATCCATCGATTTCTGGTTGACCGGGAGATGAACACCAACGTACTGCACCGGACACAGCTCATTTCTGGACCTTGGCACAAGCATACAGGTAAGCTTGCTTAATGTTCGATATGAATGAATTGTACCAAATCAAATACTGTTAGGTTGATCGTTAACATGATGGTTAATAGTAACCGACGCAGTGCTGCAGTCACTGAAATAGATTTTTGTTTTACCAATGTGTCAAAATCTGCCAAAAGTACTTGATCTCTTCTAGGTTATAAAGTTAGCAAAACCTCATTGGTCCAGTCTATTTTTGTGACAGCTAGCTCAAAATACATGTCTGTACCCATTGCTAGTGTCGTGAAATCTATTAACACAGCACCGCTATTTCTTCTGACCGCCGGAGAATACCGGCGGAACCAACGCTAGCATAGTGCTCTATTTAACGCTAACTAGCTAGCGCTATCCACAGCAGTGACCGCGGCGGGCCAGAATTACACAAAAGACATGGTTTACCTTTACTTTATTCAATGCAGAACTGCATCGAGTTGTAACGTTACCTGGAAATGCCGATTAGACCATCTCGTAATAGCCTACAAATCCAAAATATGAATAATCCTCGAGCAGGGCTGCGATGTGCGATACAGTTTTGTAACTCCATTGTGTTTGTTTTCAGAAATGATAACAGTCGTTTTATACTAGTGCTTATGCGATATCACGATTTTTGATGATCTTCTGCACCTTTTCTGAGCGCGGGGAAGCGCTGTTATACAGCGCCTGACAACCGGGCCTGGCGTCTTAGCCCCACATACTTCATTTAGAAACAATTAAAATGCCTCGTTAATTTATTAGCCTGTTTTTGCGGTGAGATTTATGCATATTCCTCCATGCACCCAGTATTTAAGCAGAAATTAATGTGCAATTTAGTCAACCAGAAAAATCTTTTGTCTATGGTAACTCTAATCAATTCATTTACTATTTAATTATTTATAAGTATCCAGTTATTTATATTTAATTTGTTGAGTTAACAATTAGTTCTGATTTAATAAAATAATGAACATGATTTTTTTTTTTAGAGTCACTTGGCCTCATAAATTGTCCTTATGAAAGATGTCACTGCAAGCTAATCCTTTGCCTCCCTTTAATTCGAATACATCCATGAACATATTGGGCAGTTTTTAAAAGTGCTTTGAATGTAGTCCGTCTTATACAGCCTCGACAAAAATGCGTTTCTACCCAGAAATATAAAATGATTTACCTAACTATGAGATGGCAAGATGAGAGAGGGGGTAAAATCTTTGCGTGGCAGGTGGAGCTGCCACTCGACCAGTCACGGATGTTCCATTCAGACATTATAGCACATGTGACAGAAAATTACGTGATGTGACGTGATATAGGTATCTTGTACTTAAATATAGTGAACGGAGTCCATTATTCATGAATAAAAATTGTTCAGTCTTTAGAAAAACCTTTGCAAGCCCAGTTTAAAAGAACATGTTATCATCTGCTTTGTGGGGAAATACTCAGGGCAGTGGATGATTCTGAATTAAATTGCTGTTTACTGACACTGTGATTTACTTTTTGTCCTTTTTTTCAGATCATTAATCCACATCGTTTTTCAAGTAAGCAAGTCTTTAGTATAATAAGCCTTATCTGAAGTGGCTGCTGAGTTAGCACTTTAAAAGAAAAAAAAAAATGAAATAATACAATAAAAATGATTGTTTAATTTTTAAAGAATGCGTGGGGTGTCATTTGTGCTAGTCTAGGTTATAGCCTAAAGGTATAGTTTCTATTTTCTATATTTTGCTAGCCCATCCTGGCTGTCGATAAAGCAGGATTATAGCCTAATAATAATGTTTTTAATATTATATTAAAATTACAGACCTTCAGATTAAACCTGTGGTATACTAAAACACCATTGAAGTTTTGTTGATATGCTGGGATTTCAACATTGTTTCAATATCCATTGTAATCGAAATACCATTGAAATTCTGTTGATCTCTAGGTATGATTTAAACGTTGTTTCAATGATAATAGAGGGTGCAACATGATGAAGAATCAACATCAGAGTTCGACGTTGATTCAATGATTTTATCGTTGACAGCGGGATGTTGATTTAACATCGTTTCAATTACTATTTGCTATCTGGGATGTCTCCCGCCGGCGGTCGAACACAGGCGGACCGGGACCCGATGAAGCTGCTGTGTGCACCGAAGAAACCGCACCGAGTCTCACTAGCCTCTTGCTTCGGCATCCCATGTTGAACTGCATCATATCGCCGGGATGATAATCCTCCGGTTACGGTATAAAGTGATCGCACCACCTCGTTGTTTGAAGCAGATGCATCAGTGAAGTCCCTTCAGCGGCACAAACACACCGAGGCCCGTAAGATACCGTTCTTGTTAGGAAACCTGTGGACTCGATGTCCTGACAGGCTGGAGTTTGCAACCTTCATGAAAAATAAACCCTGACCACGTCCAGATATTCACTTTCCAGCAATACAACGATGTAATTAACCCATCCATCCTCACAGCACAGGAGTAAAATAACAACTGAATGCACTCAATACCTTCCTCTTTAAACTGATTTGAAGAGTGTTAAACACTATTTTCAAAGTTTCACTCAATTATTTCTGCTTTCTAAACAGTTAAATCAGTTCTTGCACAATCTGCCGTGTCAGCAAGTGGATGGCCCCACCCAACAGAATTCCGATTGGCTAACCGATAACTTTTTTAAATATTACAAATTATTTTTTGTCAAACAATTTATTTAATGAAAAGTATTTGTTAATACAACAAATCTTCAACCAATCTTCAATTATCTACTTTTGTGAACCTCATTAATTTAAATTAATATATATATTATAACCCTTATAATATAATATTGAAATTGCATACTCAGTGAGCAGGTACTTAATTTCAATAAGTAGGCTACTCACTTAACGAGCGTGAAAAGAGTATGTACTTTAAAGCCAAATCTCGTTGAGTGAATGCGATCTGCTTCTACTGGATCACACCAGCTTTGTTGAACGTTCTAATATAAACTGTACTCACAGAGAGTATCAAAACATTTGTAAAGCTATTCCTGTAGCCTTGATCCACCTAATCCAGAATACTTTGACTTACTCTGATGTCACTCCAGTATTGCCAAATTTATCAATTGGTCATCATAGATTAGTAGATAAAAATAGGGTTGTTACCAGTCGCGTAGCTACGGGTGGGCCTGGGTGGCCCACCCAATGAGAAGTTTGTAATTTATTAAAAACTAATAAACGTCTTATTTCACTGTAACTTATTAAAAATATTAAATGCTTGTTTTCATGGTCAATTACAGGTCGTTTCTTAGTTTTCCCTCTTCCTATAGGTGCATATCATCATACGCTTGTCAAAATGATGATTCGTCCGTTTCTGTTAGTCCCACCCACAATGTTATGTTTACGACGTAAGGATATAATAGTAAAATGCACGCGTTTGTGAAGTTAAATTTGAAAATAGCCTAGTGAAGCAAACATAAATCAGATCAATTCTTTAAAAAGTAAAAGTCTTAGCAATAAATCCGGACCATCTACAAATGAAACCCGACAGACCACCTGAGGGTGCTGGATTTATCGATTTCTGAACCAAGTGTGTTTGAAACATCATATTAGCATAGGTACAGTGTTTGATCCGCAAAACAGATGCCCACATTTCTGCGGTCCTCGATGTGCGTGAATTGACAGAGACTTTTGATTATGAAATCATCAGCGAAGCCCCCTTGTTTCACACTGAGGTAATGCTTTTTAATAAACTCCCTTTAGTTAACATTAGTTAATGCATTAACTAACATTAGCAATACATTTGTTACCGTGTTTATTCATCTTTGTTAACCAGCTCAGGCAAATGTTAACAATGTTAACTTTTTTAACTTTTAATTTTAATAATGTCCTATTAGTAAATTTTGAAATGAACATTAACATAACAAATTACTAATGTTAATGCATGCTTTAGAAGTACTG
This sequence comes from Onychostoma macrolepis, assembly GCF_012432095.1. Taxonomy (NCBI): domain Eukaryota; kingdom Metazoa; phylum Chordata; class Actinopteri; order Cypriniformes; family Cyprinidae; genus Onychostoma; species Onychostoma macrolepis. The sequence continues at coordinate 8,592,654 of NC_081175.1, read as the reverse complement.
TGTAATGAACCTTGGTGCTGTATTTTTTGTTGGCAATTTGACATGCAGTTTTCATATGCTACACACCTGGCCCACCCAGTTTTATGTAGGCCCACCCACTTAAACATTTCTGGCTATGCTAGTGGTTGTTACGGATGCTTTTAAATCTAAATTGTTCCATGATTATAATAAAAACAATGTACCTGTAAATCATTCTGATATATTGGGAAAAGCCATCTCTAAATATGTTAAATGACCAATTCCGCCTAAACACATTTCAAAATTTGTCATAAGATTTATCCAGTTTCCAATTTTCTTCATAAGCGATTTAAATTTGACAAGGCGGGTTGTGCTTTTTGTGATTGTACTGATGAATCTCTAGAACACTTATTTTTTACTTGCTCCATTTCATGCCAGTTCTGGAGTGATGTTAGAGACTGACTGACTTTAAAAATGTCAAACATCCCTGTATTTAACATCGACCATATCCTGTTTTATGTTGATGGTTTAGATAATTCAATATCAGACATTGTGAATATTGTTTTCCTACTTGCTAAATATCATATGCACTGTTGTAAGTGGAGAGACTCTCGCCCTTGCTTTTTAACATTTCATGAACGAATTTAAACTATTCTACTCCTCACTGAGATTACTTAAAAAGTATCGTGCCCCAAAAATATCATCGGACATGTCCAAGTTTCTTGTGTTTTATTTATTTTTATTTTTTTTGCCTTGCATGTATTGTGGATCCCCTTAAGGTTTGATGCTGACTGTTATTGTATTTGGTTTTATACTATGCTGTTACCTCTATGAGTTCTTGTATTCTATGTTTAATAAAAAAAATAAAAAAAATGAATGCGATCCACCATGGTGACGTTATCATGTGATCTATGCACTGATCTATTATAGATCAGTGGAACTATGACGTTATAACAAGTGCAACAACTTAAAAGATGAGCGACAGGTTTAATTAATATATCTGTAAATATTTTGATGTTGATGAAATTTGCTAATTTTTGGTCTTGTTGAAGAAACAGCTGCCCTTGTGATTGTAGTATAACCAATAAGTTTTGGGTTGATTTAAGTGTTTATATTTGAACTCTACTAATATAACTCACAGTTTAATCCTTAAAGATGTTATTTACAAACCAAAATCATTATCTCTTGAATATGTTTTTAATTTCTTAATTTTATTTGCAAAATTGTTCATCCACACCCAAAACTGTCTTAAATCTCCTTTTTCTTGATGAATGTCTCTCTCATTTCATCACTGGGGCTTATAAATAACAAAAACAACAAATGCAATTTTTATCTTTTTTTCCTCTGTATATAATCTCATACGATGTACACAAACCCATTATAGTTAAATTTTCTGTTTTTTTGTCATTATGATTGTTCATTGATAAAGATACTACCATCTTGTATGTAATTATAAGTTTTGCAGTAATAATAATAAAAAGAAGATAAGAGCAACAGGTGCTGAAGGAGACGGTCCCAACCTATCTGATATGCAATTTCCTGACCGATCCTCTAACAGGAACGATAAGAAAAGGTCAGACAAAATAGAAATTGATTTTGACGATTTTTTAGTTCAAGGGATACAACGAAACTGGAGTAGGGAGGTCAAGAAACAGGAGAAGAAGGAACGTCGCAGACGGGCTCAAGAGAGAGCGGGAGGATCAAAAGATCATCTTCAAGATGAAGCCAATTCTGAGGTTGATGAGAAAGCAAGAATCAACAAATAAGAGAATAATGAAATTGTGTGATTTTTCAGCTGAATTACAAAGATTGACAAAAGATTTAGAAACAGTGAAACTCCAGACTCCTGTTATAAAAGTATAAGTGTTGAAAGCGGCATAAAAGTGTATCCTATGTTGAGATCATAGATAATGATATCTTTATTAAACTCAGTCGGTCTACACAGCATGAGGTAAGGGATTGTTGTATGTCTGTTTTCACTGAAACATGACTAAACGACAACATCCCGGACTCCGCCATTCAGCTGCATGGGCTAACCTGCTACAGAGCGGACAGAGATTCATCACTGTCTGGTAAGACTCGCAGGGGTGGCTTGTGTGTGTATATCAACAAAGAATGGTGTGACAATGCTGTGGAAGTGACAAAACACTGTTCGGTGGAGTTTATGTTTGTGAAGTGTCGACCGTTCTCTCTGCTGCGGGAGTTCACGGCCATTGTTATTGTCGCGGTTTACATTCCCCCGTGTGCAAACGCTAAGGACGCGATTCGTGAACTGTACAGCGCCATCAGCGAACAACAAACAAATAACCCTGATGGCTTTTTCATTCATGACTTCAACCATGCAAACTTAAAGACAGTTTTGCCAAAGTTCTACCAACAAGTGAACTTTGCAACAAGGGGAAATAACACACTGGACTTTGTTTACACAACAGAAAAGAACGCTTACAAAGCTGAACCCCGCCCCCACCTCGGGTACTCGGACCACATCTCTGTTATGCTAATCCCAGCATACAGACCACTTCTCAAACTTGCCAAACCGGTTCTAAAGCAGATCACGGTATGGCCAGAGAATGCTACCTCAGCACTGCAGGACTGCTTCCAGGACACAGACTGGAACATGTTTAAAGAGGCAGCCACCTACAACAACCACACAGACCTGCAGGAGTACACTGAAACTGTGACTGCTTACAAAAAGTGCACTGATGATGTGACAGTCACTAAGACCATCACCACACGTGCCAACCAGAAGCCATGGATGACAGCAGAGGTTCGTGGGCTGTTAAAGACCAGAGATGAAGCTTTCAGATCAGGAGATAAAGCAGCCCTCAAAACAGCAAGAGCCAATCTGTCCCGCAGCATCAAAAATGCAAAACGGTCATATGCTCAAAAAAAATCAACAATCACTTCACAGACAGCAGAGACACACAGAGTCTGTGGCAAGCCATTCAGACCATCACAGACTACAAGCCCCCGCCACAGGCCTGTGATGATGACACATCCCTCCCAGATACACTCAACCACTTTTATTCACGGTTTGAAATGCAGAATGACACACCTGCACAAAAACTGCCCACACCTCCCAACGACCAGGCGCTCTGTCTGTCTCCAGCCGACGTAAGGAAGACCCTATATAGGATCAACCCACGCAAGGCTGCGGGTCCCGACAACATACCTGGCCGTGTACTGAAAGACTGTGCTGTACAGCTGACAGATGTCCTAACAGATATCTTCAACACCTCGCTGAGCCAGGCAGTCGTCCCCACTTGTCTCAAATCCACAACAATCATACTGGTACCAAAGAAATCACCTGTGTCCTGTCTAAATGACTACCGTCCCATAGCACTGACTCCAATGATAATGAAGTGCTTTGAGAGGTTAGTCATGCACAACATCAAAACCAGCCTCCCCAACACACTCGACCCGCTCCAGTTTACATACCGTCCAAACCGCTCTACAGACGATGCAATCTCCTCCACCCTTCACCTGGCTCTTACCCACCTAGAAAACAAAGACTCTTATGTTAGAATGCTGTTCATTGACTTCAGCTCAGCATTCAACACAATAATCCCACAACAGCTCATCAACAAACTAAACCTGCTGGGCCTTAACAACTCCCTCTGTAATTGGATTCTGGACTTTCTAACCGGAAGACCTCAGACCTCAGTCCGTGTCGGCCACAACACCTCAAGCACTACCACACTGAGCACAGGTGTCCCACAAGGCTGTGGGCTCAGCCTGCTGCTCTTCACGTTGCTGACCCACGACTGCACTGCCAAGTCCAGCTCCAACCACATCATCACAAACTTCGCTGATGTTCGCTGATGACACAACAGTGGTAGGTCTCATCAGCAACAATGATGAAACGCACTACAGAGAGGAAGTGGCACAGCTGGCGAAATGGTGTGGCACTAACAACCTGTCCCTCAATGCGATTAAGACAAAGGAGGTTGTGATGGACTTCAGAAGAAACTCCGGTGATCACCCCCCACTGACCAGCGACAGCTCGCCTGTGGAGAGAGTCAGCAGCACTAAATTCCTGGGGGTGCACATTACAGAAGATCTCACCTGAACCACCAACACCATGTCACTCTCCAAGAAGGCACAACAGCGCCTACACTTTCTCCGCCGGCTGAAAAGAGCAAGTCTCCCTCCACCCATCCTCACCACTTTCTACAGGGGCACCATTGAGAGTGTGCTGACCAGCTGCATTACTGTCTGGTACGGGAACTGTACTGCAGCAGACCGCAAGACCCTCCAGCGGACAGTGAACACAGCTGCAAGGATCATCGGTGCCCCTCTCCCCTCCATCCTGGACATTAGTATCGTGAAGGACTCCACACACCCCTCCCACAGTCTCCCGGAGCATCAGAGCCCGCTCTGCCAGACTGCTCAACAGCTTTTTCCCCCAGGCTGTGAGAGCCCTGAACTCAAATAACCCCGCCCCTCTCTGAAACCCCATACAAAGTTAAGGAACTTTTTTTTGTGCAATCGAAGTGTGCTACACACAGGTGAGTGGGCCTGTACAAACCACCTGTATTAGCACACTCTCCTCCTCTATGCGCACTAGTCACTTTTCACACACACTGCTGTGTGTATACAAATCCCACAAAAAGACTCGTATGTTTAATATACGTATGTTTACATGCTTATGCACTACAAATCACCCTGCACTGTTCCCCAACCAGATGCTGACTCACAATGTTCTCTTCGCACATGTTCAGTATTTATCTGAAGCACTCGTATAGTTTGTATAGTTTGTATTTTTTAGTTTATGTATAGGTAAAAAATTTTTTTTATATATATAGCATATTTATAGTCAAATCTATCAGTAGGATAGTTGTGTATAGGTTTATATTGTTTTACTTCATTGCTGTATGCCTGTATTTATGTAGCACCGTGGTCCTGTGAGGCACGACATTTCGTTCCACTGTATGCCCCCGCATGTAGCGGAATGACAATAAAGCCCAACTTGACTTGACTTGACTAGAATGCAAATTAAGTATACTTCTGTCAGGACCACTATTGTCAAAGTTGATTGACGGCATGGTTCTGTTCTGGGCAAGAACTCCCTGTGCATCCATGCAGCCTAGCATGGATAAGAGCAGAGAGAGCAGCCATAATCCCCCCTAGGGAAACAGAACAGAACCAACATAATGTATTGCAGATATCATTAATGTTCAATAACTTAATGTACACATTTTAGAAATTAGCCTGATTCAAAAGAAAATCAGAAGGCCAAATTGGACTGTATGAGAGGAGGAGTTGGGGATGGAAGAGGGTCATTAGCTATTGAGCAATGCGAAAACTGCTGATAATACTGGATGACCATATATAGGAAAGCTGAGATCAGTGTTGTATTCCTATAGGTAGACGTGAATCAGCTGAGAGTCAGCTGATGCAAGCTTGACTAATGTGACCTGCCAGAACTAACGCTACGCTAGACGTACGTGCAAATCTCGTGAGAATTAGTGCAATTTTCACCTACTCTTTTATGAATACTGAGGACTCAAACATACTCATTCGCTCGCCTACTGCTTTTTGCCTACTATATAGCAGGGAAGTATGCCATTTCGGACACAGCCAAAGACTAACTGCACAGACTAGGAATTAAGTACACTGGCAAATGAAGATACTAAACAAGACACACCTTGGCCGGACACCCGGGAGGAGGCCTTGCCGCCAATACCGAGATTCGAACCAGCTACCACTAACTTATATTAGTACTACTGGATCTTAGCATTGCGTTCGACACCATCGACCACAACATTCTTTTGAATAGACTAGAAAATTTTGTTGGTATTAGTGGAAGTGCATTAGCATGGTTCAAATCGTACTTATCTGACCGCCATCAATTTGAAGCAGTGAACGAAGAGCTATCATATCGATCACAAGTGCAGTATCGAGTACCTCAAGGCTCAGTACTAGGGCCATTACTTTTCATGCTTTACATGTTACCCTTAGGAAATATCATCAGGAAACACGGTGTTAGCTTTCACTGTTATGCTGATGATACTCAGATCTATATTGAGAAACTAACATAGTCAATATAAAAAACTGAATGACCAGTAATTTCTTACTGCTAAATTCTGAAAAAACAGAGGTGTTAATTATTGGACCTAAAACCCCCACATGTAATAACTTAGAACACTGTCTAACATTTGATGGCTGCTCTGTAAATTCTTCGTTTAGGAACCTAGGTGTGCTATTTGATAGCAATCTTTTCTTTGACAGCCACATTTCTAGCATTTGTAAAACTGCATTTTTTCATCTTAAAAATATATCTAAACTGAGACCTATGCTCTCAAAGTCAAATGCAGAAATGTTAATTCATGCATTTATGACCTCAAGGTTAGATTATTGTAATGCTTTATTGGGTGGTTGTAGCAAGCTAAACTACAGTAACATGGCAAAAGTAGTTTACTACATCTAAGCTATTTTTAAAATTCATTTTTATATTATTGAACCGACATCATACCACGTCAATGCTCTATCAGTGATCAATAAAACTGTCAGTCAAGCCGATAGACAGGCATGATATTTCAGGTTAATTGTTTTTTCAACAACTGTTTCAAACCAATTTGGCAACAAAAGTCAGTATCATGTACAGGGCCGGATTTACCTCATATTGTGACATAGGCAAAATACATTTTTGCTGCCGGCCAGAAACCTCCTATTGGTAGTTGGTATTGTGGCTTTATTGTAGGGCAGGCTATGCAGATACATTTACACAAAGGGTAACAATTAACAATAAGGTTCATTAATTAACATTAGTTAACTAGTGTAGTTAATATGAACTAAGAATGAACAATACTTCTGCATCATTTATTAATGTTAATGTTAATTTCAACATTTACTAATGCATTATTAAAATTATTAAAAATTATTAAAATCAAAAGTTGTGTTTGTTAACATTAGTTAATGCACTGTGAACTAACGTGAACTAATAATGAACGACTGTATTTTCATTAACTAACATTAACAAAGATGAATAAATACTGTAATAAATGTATGCATTGTTCACTCATGTTAGTTAATACATTAATGAAATCTTACTGTATAGCATATAAATGTATAGGCCTACAGATAGGCTATGTTTATTTGCATCGTCGCATGTGTCATTATATTATTAACATTTCACCAAAATCAAGTTCAAATACAAACTTTTTGACCAGCAAATGTTTTTCCCAGTCATTACCGCCACATCAAAGGCAGTACGTGCATCGCATTTACGTTTTTATGAACTTGCAGGTTATACAGTTTTCTGTCGCTATGTGGGCGATCAGTTTTTTTAATTTTTTTTTATCTGTTATTTGGCCAAAATATAACATATTATAAAAGATTCAGCGCTTCGCACAAGCTATTTGGCTGTGACGTGACAACAAATGCTAGACTAAGACACTCTTCTCTGCTCTTAAAAAAACTTTAGCCTTTATAATTATAGTGTTTCTCGAGTGAAGAAAACGCTGAACTTATGCAATCAACTTTCTTTTATTTACCTTCAGAAAACTGAGATGCTTCAAACTAGCGCGCCGCACTTCATTCACGAGAGAGGTGGGAGGAATAGTGAGGTTAGACTGACAGTTTGAAAAGTCAATGGCGTTACAAGGTTTAGTGGCGGTGGCATCACTTACTGATCCAGGATCAGTGATCCTTAGCTGTTATATTTCTGCTTTGAGCTCGAGTTTCAAAAATGCTTTGGAAAATGTAACGTTAGCTTTTGTTGACGCTACCCCGCTTCTTGATCAAAAATAGAGCTTCACTACTGAAAAGCTATTTGATTCAGAAAACAGCGACGCTACCACCACGCTACTCAGAAATGTAGTTAAACTACTAGCGTCACTACTTGTAGCGACACTACCATCGGGACAAGACCACAGGAACCAGATGAGTACTTTGCACAATCTGACTCTGCTGCAGCCTAGATTTAAACGGCTGATTTTGTCTGGCCAGAGGAGAATGACACTATTTCCCCGTCTAAATACTGTAAAGCTGATGTAAAGCCACCCAGCTTTATATCAAGCTGATGTAAAGCTGCTTTGATACAATTTGCATTGTAAAAGCACTATACAAATAATAATGACTTGACTTGACTTGACTTGCTGTTCTCACTCTGCGCTTCCAGCTCGAGCCACCGCACAGCCCTCAGCTCGTCTCCGGCTGCTATCCGGTGAGTTCTAAAATAGCAAATTTCTAGTGACATTGTTGCAAATGTCGCACTGCGAGTGTGGCTCATGCTGGGAATCCTGCACGATGCAGAAGGGCAGTGTCTTCTGTCCGGGAAACGCCCACACAGAGGCTGTGCGCTCACTGAGACGGAATGCTCTCACTGAGAACATAAGTCTCACGCGGAAGCCACACCCATCCACACTCAAAGTTATGTAGCAGCTATAGCGGCTTCTCATGCCCCTATAGCAGGCCAATCGTTGGTCACGAGCAGCGTGGTTGTCCGCTTCTTGAGGGGTACCAGGAGGCTGAATCCGCCTCACCCCCTCACTGTCCCTTCATGGGATCTGCCCACTGTGCTGAGGGCCCTCCTTTCGGAGTACGGGCCCATTCCACCAGAGGCATCGCCTCTTCCTGGGCGTGGTCTAGCGGTGTGTCCATTACGGAAATATGTGCGGCAGCAGGCTGGGCCTCTCTGTCCACATTTGCTAGGTTTTATAACCTGGACGTCCCAGCCTCACAGGCCAGGGTCCTTTCTGCTTGAATGGACACATTCTTGCATTATGCAAACAGTTCTGACAGGGAGCCCTTGACCGTAACACGCTCAAGCTCCTTGGGTCGGTTTACTTGTCGGCTCTCGGCCCTTGGGTGCCGAGGTTGTATGAGTACTCTGGAACGATTACCCAGGCCAGGCGTGACTTCTGTGAGTTCAGCCCATTTTAGTCTTGGAGTTTATTGTTAACTTCCCTATGGGCATTACTTACTTATGGAGGTTATAATATGCAGTCGTTCCTCTACCATAGCGCAGCGTGATTGTACTGTGTTCCCGTAGCGTCTTTAGCAAGACGCAGTACAAGTGAAGTATCGACAGGGAACATACTCTGTTACTAACGTAACCTCGCTTCCCTGAGATACAGGAACGAGTACTGTGTTGCTAGCCGTACTATATAGCTGCACGACTTAGTCGTCGCTTCAGTCGAAGTAACCTGAAGATCCTGTGGCGAAGCACCCGCTTATATAGCCAGATGGCCCTGTCCGGTTAGTGCAGCTCCGCTGCTGGGCCATTGGTTAGTTTTTAAAACACTGCACGAACCAATGGCCGTGTAGTTACACTGGGGGATTGAAAAAAAAGGCTTCAGTTCAGGAGAAAAAAGGCTTTTTCCCATAGCGTCTTTAGCAAGACACAGTACTCGTTCCTGTATCTCAGGGAACCCGAGGTTACGTTAGTAATCGAGTATGTTTTTACATATGCTAGAAACTGCTTTCGAAGGAAAGATTGCTATCAAATAGCACACCTAGGGGTAACACTTTAGAATAATGGTCCGTTGTTAACAAGTAACTATGCAGGAAGTAATAGGTAGTACTACATTAACACTTAACTTAATACTATTAACTAATAGAGAAGCAAGATTAACTAAGCAGTAAGTAGTAGCAAATTTAGGAGAAAGGTAGTTCCTTATTAGATATTTGATACTTATTAAGTAAAAATCTCCTCATTGAGAACTACTTGTGAACTATGACCGATTAATAAATAATAACCAATTAATTACTAATCACAACAGTAACGTCTTAAAAGTGAGCAACTGGGTTCTTTCATTTTTTACATTTATTTTGGTTTGGCGTGCGTGAACGCGCGGATGTTTAGTTCACAGCGACTTTTGTCCCTGTTGATTACTTTTTTGGTCGGAGTGGCATGCACTTTTTCAGCTAACACCTGAAGATCCTGTGGCAATGCTCTCCAGGGAATACATTCTGAGCCTGAGCTCAGCTGCTGATTCTGCGGACCCAGTGTGTGACATCCCTGTGGAATTGCGGAGAACTACCCGTGGGATTGTACAGCAGAGCCCAGTCTCCGGTGAGGAGGACTAAAAGGAAAAGGGGTAAGCGTGGAGGAGTTAAGCACAGGTTGAAAGGGTATCATAGGCATACCCCGCTGCCCAATATCATACTGAGTAATGTGCGCTCCCTTCGACACAAGATGGATGAGTTGCAAGGGAATGTGGCCTTCCTTCTCGAGTATAGAAACTCGCATATGGTGGTGTTAACAGAAACGTGGGTGGATGATTCGGTTAATGACAGCTATCTACGGCTCAGTGGATACTCTGGACCTGTACAGCTGGATAGAGACAAAGACACTACGGGGAAAAAGCATGGTGGTGGAGTTTGTGTGTACATTAAGGAGAGCTGGTGCAACAATGTGATTGTGCGGGAAAAAATATGCTCGGCTGAAATTGAATTGCTTGTTTTCTCCACTCGCCCTTTTTATCTACCAAGTGAGTTTCCCTAATTTTACTTTCTTGTTGTGTACATTAATCCTCGTGCAAAGATGGATATAGCCTCAGATGTGCTGATGAAAACTTTGAACAAACTGGACGCCAAATCTCCAGATTCTCCTAAATTTATTTTGGGTGATTTTAATCAGTGTAATTTGGACAATGTTTTAAAAGGACACTATCAGTATGTCTCATGTGCAACGCGTGCGGACAAGATTCTGGACAGGTGCTATGGTCCGATCCAAGGTGCTTATAAGTCCGTTCCCCTGCCTCCGCTGGGGTCAGCCGATCATAACACAATTCTTCTGGCTTCGGCATAAACGCCAGTTGTAAGGCGTGCAGAAAGACAAAAAAAAGATCTTTAAGAACTGGACTGACAAGCATCGGAGAGCTGCAAAGCTGCTTTGAGCTTACGAACTGGGACTTGTTTTTAAATGATAGTTTGGACTTGAATGATCAGGTTCTTGTGGTATCTAGTTACATCAATTTTTGTGTTGAGTTGATTATACCCACTAAAAGTTTGACTGTGTTTCCAAACAACAAACCGTGGGTAACCAAAGAGCTTAAAAATATTCTCAACATGAAGAAAAGAGTATTTTTGTCAGGGTCCAATGAGGAGAAAAAAAATTATCAATAAGGAGGTTAAAAGAACAATTAGATGTGCTAAACTAAATTACAAAAATAAAATAGAAAATAAATTTGTTCAATGTGATATGAGGGCTGTCTGGCATGGGATTAAGCACATGGCAGATATTAGTATACCTAAGCAAGGAACAGTGTTAAATAAGCTTATGGAAAACGTCTAATATAATACCTATTCCTAAGCAAGAAAAGTCACATTCTTTAAATGATTTTCGGCCCATTGCATTAACTTCTTTAGCCATGAAAGCCTTAGAGAGGGAAGTTAAGTCACAACTTATCACAGTAACAGGTCATAAGTTAGATTCTTTTCAGTTTGCATATCGCATTAGAAGAGGTGTGGATGATGCAAAGCTTTTCCTCTTAAATACCATACATCAATATTTAGAGAAGGGAGGTACATTTGCTAGAATGTTGTTTGTTGATTTCTCTTCTGCATTCAACACAATGAATCCTGTAATTTTAGCAAAGAAACTCATATGTGAATTTGATGTAAGTCATGGACTGGTTTTATGGATTTTAGATTTTTTGAAATGTAGGCAGCAAAGAGTCATGTTGAATGGAGTGCTGTCAGATACACTGGTTACGTCAATTGGATCTCCTCAGGGCTGTGTACTGTCTTCAATTTTCTTTATACTTTACACAAATGAATGTCGCAGCACTAAGGATAACTGTCATGTAGTTAAATATGCTGATGACACAGTTTTTCTATCCTTGTTGACTAGTGCAGAATGTGATGACAGTAATGATCATAATGAGTTCTTTGAGTGGTGCAAAAAAGCTGAACTACAACTGAATATTAGTAAAACGAAAGAGATGGTAATTGATTTTAGGAAAAATGCTTCAAAGGTGAAACCTGTGTACTTTTATGGAAAAGAAGTTGAGGTAGCACTTTATTTCGATAGTCCACTTTAGACATTCTACTAACAGTAAGTAACTTTGCAACTACATGTCAACTAGCAGTCATTAGAGTATTAGTAGACTGTCTGCTTAATATCTTCTAACACTTTATTTTGATGGGTCCACAATATACAACATGCTGACTATCAGATACTTTGCAAGTATATGTCAACTTATTCTACTAACCCTAAACCTACCCTAATGAGAGTTAGTAGACATGTAGTTGCTAATTAATGAGAATTAATTGACATGTAGTTGACACTTAGTTACAAAGTTACTTATAGTTAGTAGAATGTCTAAACTGGACTATCGAAATAAAGTGTAACCGAAGTTGAAAGGGTACAGGAGTATAAGTATCTTGGAACTATATTTGATACTACTTTAAAGTTCCAGCAGAACACAGAGGTCAATATTAAGAAAGTGAATCAAAGAATGTATGTTCTTAGGAAATTGAACGCTTTCTGTGTACAAAAAAAGATACTGAGAACTTTTTATACTACCTTTATTGAGAGTATCTTGAGTTTTTCTTTTTTATGCTGGTACTCATCACTCTCTCTTAGGAACAAGAATCATTTGCAGAAATTAGTTAGGACTTGCTCAAAAATTATTGGTGTTCCTTTTGCGGAGTCTAGCAGAATTCTATGAGCAACAAATGCTAAGGAAAACTCGGAGTATCACGGGAGATGACTCTCATCCCTTAAAGGTTTACTTTGAAGTACTG